>NC_056750.1:794158166-794251667 GCF_019279795.1 Protopterus annectens
GAGAGGGAGGATAGAGGAATGATGAGGATGCAAGGAGTAGAGGTGGCGAAGGTGGATGAATTTAAATACTTGGGATCAATAGTTCAGAGTAATGGTGAGTGTGGAAGAGAGGTGAAGAAGAGAGCACAGGCAGGATGGAGTGGGTGGAGAAGAGTGTCAGGAGTGATTTGTGACAGAAGAGTACCAGTAAGAGTTAAAGGGAAGGTCTACAAGAGGGTAGTGAGACCAGCTATGTTATATGGGTTGGAGACAGTGGCATTAACAAAAAGGCAGGAGTTTGAGCTGGATGTGGCAGAGTTAAAGATGTTAAGATTCGCACCGGGTGTGACGCAGGTGGACAGGATTAGGAATAAGCATATCAGAGAGTCAGCCTAGGTTGGAAGGTTTGGAGACAAAGCCAGAGAGGCAAAATTACGTTGGTTTGGACATATGCTGAGTAAATTGGGAAAAAGATGCTAAGGATGAAGCTAACAGTTAAAGAGGAAGGCCTAAGATAAGGTTTATGGATGTGATGAGGGAGGACATGCAGGTGGTTAGTGTGACAAAACAAGATGCAGAGGACAGGAAGAAATGGAAATAAATGATCTGCTGTGGTGACCCCTAACGGGAACAGCCGAAAGAAGAAGATGATGATGGAGAGGGAAGAAAAATGAAAAAAACGGCATATGTAGCTCTACTGGTATGTTCTGGGAGTACTGCAAAAAGATATTTTATCTGCTTTTATTGTGTGTACAGACATGGTATTGCTTACTTTAAGAGATGCTGATTAAGGAAAAAACAGCAATTTCCCCTGTTATAACAGTGAGAGGTTACAATGTAGGTATTAAGAGGACGATTGTCTGGATTATAAAACATGCAATCAGACAACCAATGACAAGCTTCCTCACTTTGCAAGGTGTATTTTTTTTCCTTCTTGACCATTTTTCTCCCTACTGATTCCTGACCATCATTCCTCTCCCAACACCCTAGTGTCTGGAGGGGGGGGGGTATTTCCCCTCAGGCAATTAACAAGATTTCCTGCTTAGGTCTATACCACTGTTGTGCCAATGGCTGACGTGCCACACACTCCCACTTAAGCAGAGATTACAATGTCAGGGCCATTCCATGTATGCATGCTCCAGCACATTCACTGTCTTGGCTACAACACAAACCTAAGAAGCTGTTGCATACAGATGCCCCATTGCCTACTTGATGAGTTCCCTCAGACTCCACTACAAGTCACCAGTATAGGAGTGTCAGTAGCGTCCAGTCTCAGAGGATGGCTTGTCAATCTGCTCATTACCATCATTACATTGCCCAGCTCTCTAGTAGCGTGCCAGGTCAGCCAATTGAGGTAACAGTGGAAAGGACTTCAACTTGAAGGCTACTCCAGAATGGATATCACTAATTAATTACGGATCAACTACATCCCAGTCATGGCATCATCCTTTTGCACCAAAACGTTGGCTTTGGAAGGTGCAGCTCACCCACATTAAGCCAATCATGACAAAGTAAACAAACCTGCAGCTTAGTACTTAAGCAAATTAAATTCAACAGCCAATATGTAAAGCAGCCTGCCTTCCCATTAAAAGCATGAGTGCTTGTCAACAAGCCACAATGCTTTCAACATAACCAGGATTTGTAACAGAGACAGTAACTAAACACCAGTTCATACATACACATTGTCAGATGAATGAGCACCTACACTGCTTAACTGCCTAAATAAACAACTCCAGCAATACAACATGAAGTGAATCTGAACTGCTCAGATATAAGCAGCACATGGTTAGCAAAGCACCACCACCTTTAACAAAAGGTGGAGGACCTGACATTTAGGCAAAGGAATGTCCTCAATAAATCAACATGAATTATTTTTCCTTATTTACAGTTAATTTTCATAGGTATTAGAATACATGACACTCACCTCCTTGTATCTGCCTCTTTCAGAGAGGTAGCTGACTTGCTCAAGCAGGTAGGCTCTGTCTGCCTGATCCAGCTGGTACACACTGATTAGTGGCTCTAGCAAGTTTGCCTGGCTCTCAATTACAATAGTGAAAGCCCGACACTGCTGCTGCTTTAGTGCCATGCCAGTCTGGAAACAAAGAGAAGCACAAATAGAATTAAGGACAACAGATTACAGCAAAGGGCTATTACAGACTACTGAGTTTTACAAAGGACCTATGCCATAAACACACACAAGTACTGACACTGTTGGTCATTAACAAGTGAAGAGCTACCATAATGCACAGCATAGAAATAAACTATCAAGGACCTTCTTCAGACCAAGTTTGTGATTCTCACAAAATCGAAGGTCAAGTAGATGAAAAATGTGCACCAACTACAGCTATTCTAGATCGTTATCACCAATGTAATTTTTGAGTGGGCCCAAACCAGCCACCTACCTCACTTACCAAGAAAATATACATATATGAAACAAAAGGCTCATTTTGACTAATGTCATGTAAATAACAGCAAAATGTGACGTGATCTATTTTCACGCATGCAAGCACCATTATTTTTTACAACTGCACACTTTTCACAAGTATTAAGATACACCTGTGTAATGTTCATTGCTTGCAAACTTTGTGTCTGCCACTTCTATACCAGGCATCATCTAAAAAGGTACACTTGCATTTAGCATAGTGACCCAGTTCAGTTAAATGGGTGGATTAAAAAAAAACATAACAAGCAAGGAAACAATAAGAATCCCAATGCATGTAAATGTAAGACCTTGCCAAATGTAACCTCCTATATGTTTAAGTTTAAATAAGACCCCATCTAGGAATCTTGACAACATTAGAACAGAAAAGGTTTCCTACTGAGGAGTTGCAGGTGATAGGAGGGTGGGATGGAAAGAACAGCATTTCACAAGATTTACTATTCCAGAAGAAAGAGGTGGCATTTCTGACTGTAATATGGCACTATCCCAGTAATGGGTGCATGCCATAAACACATTAACACAAATCAGTTGGTAGGACTGGAGCTACCTGATGTCACATGCAATGACATACAGTAGATATAAAAAGTTTACACACTCCCCTGTTAAAATGCCAGGTTTTTGTGATGTAAAAAAATTAGACCACAATAAATCATTTCAAAACTTTTCCCACCTTTTAATGTGACCTATAACCTGTACAATTCAAATGAAGAACAAAGAAATCTGTTAGGGGAAAATATAAAAAATAAGAAATGTACAATACGCTGGTTTCATAAGTGTTTAAACTAATACTTTGTTGCGCATACATACCCTTAAACTAATACTTTGTTGAAGTTGAAGACAAAAACATATTTTAAAAGTGTAACGTTAATTTGAGAGCCTTTACTGCTGCAATAAACCTAATTTATGCCTGTGACAGTCTGCTGCTTATTTGGATGATTGGTTTAATACTTTGTTGAAGCACATTTTGATTTAATTACAGCATTCAGTCTTCTTGGGTAGGAGTACGATAGCAGCGTGGCACATCTTGACTTGGCAATATCTGGCCACTCTTCTTTGCAAAAGTGCTCCAAATCTGTCAGATTGCATGACTGTCTCTTGCGCACAGCCCTCTTCAGGTCACACCACAGATCTTCTATTCAATTTAGGTCTGGACTCTGGCTGGGCCATTCCAAAACTTTAAATTTTCTTCTGGTGAAGCCCTCCTTTTGTTGATTTGGATGTATGCTTGGGGTTTTTGTAGTGCTGAAAGGTGAAATTCCTCTTCATCTTCAGCTTTCTAGCACATGGCTGAAAGTTTTGGGCCAAAAGTGACTGGTATTTCGAAATGTTCATAATTCCCTCCACCTTGACTAAAGCCCCAGTTCCAGCTGAAGAAAAGCAACCCCAAAGCATGTCACTGCCACCATCATGCTTCACCGTGGGGATGGTGTTCTTCAGGTGATGCGAAGTGTCGTTTTTTTCACCAAACCTAATTTTTGAAATTATAGTTTCATAGGTAGGTACTAGGCTATCGGCCCTAGGGCCTATATAAGCCCAGCCAAAAAGGTACCCTGGCTTTTGCCACTCAAGAAAATTAGTTTCCTGTGCCACTGTCGAGCAGAGCCACAGAAGTGATCCCAAGCCTTGCCAAGATCTAGATAGGCTGTGTGAACCACCTTACCCCTGTCTACGGCTTTGGTGACTGCTTCAAAGAAGTCTATCAGGTTTAGGAGACATGATCTGATTTTACAAACCAGAACTGGGTGGGGTCCAGAGTATGGAGATTACCACTGTCTTTGTTTATAAGTTCCATGATGACACGTTCCATGGCCTTGCAGACCAGGCTCATCAGGCTAATAGGGCGGTAGTTCCCGGAGTCTGTAGTGGCTTCCCCTTGTGGAGTGGGATAACCGTCGCTGTGCGCCATTCAGCGGGCACAAAGCCTGAGGTGAGGCTATGATTGAACATGGTACTTAGGTGGGGTGCCAGTTAGTTCTGTAGTTCGTGTAGAACGCAGCCTGGGATGTTGTCTGGTCCCACAGATGCTGTGTTCTTGGCTTTGGAGATTGTGGTTTTTACCTGTGCAGCCATGATTACAGGAACTTTGCATTCTTCCGGTATAGAGATGGGCTTTTTAGGGGATGAGAGGGGGGTAAAGTTAGCACTGAACCTATCTGCCAGGATGTTGGCAATATCAGTTGGGTCTGTATATTTAGTGCCATTGTGCTGTAACTCAGAGCAGATCTGAGTGTTGCCATTGAGATTCTTGACATAGCTGTAGAATGCTTTGTGGTTGTCTTTAGAATCAGTGGCAATTTTGTTTTCGTAACTAACTTTGGATGATTTTATCAGGGATCGCAGCTTTTTACTAAGGCTGACCTGGGAGCTCCTCCACTCATGGGATTTTACTCTCTATTGCAACAGTTTCTTCCTTTGTTTATGGCATGGGACCACCAGACTGTCTTCCTTTTTTTGGAGGATAGCATCTTGGTTCAGTTTGGGATAGCACGATCCATGCACTCGTGTAAGTGCTTATAAAGTGCAATTGTGTAGGATTCAGTAGTCGTAACTGTATTGTCCATCTGCATGGTTGTCATGAAGTTCACCACTTCTGTCTTAAGAAGCATGAAGTTGGCTTTGGAGACATTTTTTACCGTGGTTTCCTTAATGGGGGGTGGGGGCAGGATGTGGATATCTAGGGTAATTAGCTTATGGTCAGATCAGACCAATGAGGCGTTGACTTCAGGTGTGGAACACCGGTCACTCATGTTGGTAATGACTAGATCTAGGATATTGTTGCCCCAGGTGGGGGTGTGGATAAGTTGATTCAGGGCATTGGAGTTTATGAATTCCATAAAGCGTTGAGTGAAGGAGCTGGTATATGAGTAGTTTTCCCAGTTAATGGTGGGGTAGTTGAAATCACCCATTATTAGGATGTTTGGTTAAACCTTAATGGCCTTATGGCCAAAAAGTTCAACCTTTGTCTCATCAGAACATAACACATTTTCCCACATGCTTTTGGGAGACCTGATGTATTGTTTTGCACATTTTAGCCAGGCCTGGATGTTTTTCAGTGTAAGAAAAGGCTTCCATCCTGCAACCCTACCCCATAGGCCAGACATATGGAGAATACGGGAGATTGTTGTCACATGTATTACACAAAGTACAGTTTTGTACCTACCATAAATGTAGATGTCCGATAGATATGCAACTGCAGTCCTGACATATGGGTTGTCCTGCCTCAGGCAGCCCTTCGGTCGGCCAGATTCCAAAGTCTGGGTCCGGCGTCGGCCGATGTTGCCTTCTCCCCGACGTCAGAGCGGCTTGAGTATAAAGGCATCAGCCGACGCCGTCTTCTTCAGTGTTTCTTGCCCCAGATGCCAGGTGCACTCCAGTGAAGGCTAAATTTGGTGAATGGATAAACAGATAAAATCATATATGCACAACAGTAATAAACAGATACACCATAACATATATCCCCAGCTGATAGGTAAGGGGAGTAAGGACCCAAAATGGGAAAAACAGAGGGGTAGGAGGGAGGGAAACCCTGACTGCAGTTGCATATCTATCGGACATCTACATTTATGGTAGGTACAAAACTGTACTATGTCCTTCAAGAATGCAACTGCAGTCCTGACATATGGGTTGAATACCATAGCCAAGCTGGGGGTGGTAGGACTAAGCAAGAGATGGTGTAGCTAGAAGGCCCTGCAGGACTGCCGAAGCAAAGCCTGCTCGGGATCTGGAGTATAATGGCAGGTTGTAGTGTTTGGTAAATGTATGCACGGAGCTCCATGTAGCAGCCTCTAGAATATCTTTTGTAGCCACTCCTCTTAGAAAGGTTGTGGATGTGGCCATAGCTCTGGTGGAGTGTGGTATTAGCTGGCACACTTTTTCCATGAAAAGAATATCAGAATCTGATGCAGTGCCCAATCCATTTTGAGATAGTTTGTTTGGTGACTGCTTTCCCTTGCACTCCAGCAGCATAGGCTACAAACAGTTGGTCAGACTTCCTGGTGGACTTTGTTCTGCCCAAGTAATAGCGTAGTTGTCTGTGAATGTCTAAAGTATGCAGCAACCTTTCCCCTTTATTTTGAGGATTAGGAAAGAAAGTAGGCAGGTGAATTGCTTGGTTTAGAGACACTCTGGATATCACCTTAGGCATGAATGAAGGATTGGTCCTAAGGGAAACTCTGTCCTGATGAAAGATGATAAAGGGAGGAACTGCCATGAGGGCCTGTATCTCCGAAACTCTTTTCTTGCTGAAGTGACTGCCAACAGGAAAACCGTTTTCCAAGAGAGAAATTGAATTTCTGAAGATGCTGCTGGTTCAAAAGGAGGAAAAGTTAATTTTTCCAAGACATAACTGAGGTCCCATGCAGGAATTGGTAGCTTCCTTGGAGGTTTAATATTCTTTATGCCTCTTAGAAGCTGTCTTAGCAAAGGATGCGAGAACACAGGTGGATCACAGTTGTAATGTGCTGAGATAGCTGAAGCGTGGATTTTGATGGAAGAGTATGAGAGGCCACTGTGAAACATTTCTGTCAAGTATTCCAATATCTGAGGTATGTTCACCAATGATGCATCCTGGCCCTTGTTGACATTCCAGATGGTGAATCTCTTCCATTTGGCCGAATAGGTTTTTCTGGTGGAAGGTCTGCGTGCCTCCAGCAAAATTTCCTGAACTTTTTCAGAGAGTGAGTCATGGGTCTGAGTCATGGAACTCTCCAAGCTGTTAGCTTTAGGGTTTGCAGGTTCTGTTGAACAGTCTTGTAACTGTGTTGAGTCAGGAGCAGAGGCCATTGAGGCAAGGGCCATGGTTTGGAGTGGGTTATGCTCAATAGTAGTGGATACCAGTGTTGCCTTGGCCAGTCTGGAGCTATCAAGATTCCTCTTGGCTGTTCTGCCTTGATCTTCAGTAACACCTTGGTGAGCAAAGGTAGAGGAGGGAATGCATAAATTGTTAGAGCATTCCAGCTGAAGGAAAGAGCATCCGTTCTCCAAGCTAGAGGATGGTGTATCCTTGTGCAGAACCTTTCCAGGTGATGATTGAGATGCAAAGAGGTCTATGTCTGGTCTTCCCCATGTAGATGCTATTTGTGCGAAAATGCGTGGGTGTAGCATCCAT
The DNA here is from genome assembly GCF_019279795.1 of Protopterus annectens. Lineage (NCBI taxonomy): Eukaryota > Metazoa > Chordata > Ceratodontiformes > Protopteridae > Protopterus > Protopterus annectens. Next base: position 794,165,693 of record NC_056750.1, read on the forward strand.
TCGTGTGGATCCAAGAAATTTCTGCTCAATCTGTCTGCCAGAACATTGTCCTTGCCTGGAACAAACTGGGATTGCAAGTAGATGTTCAGTTTCAGGGACTTTTCCCAAAGAATCATTGTTAGTCTGCAGAGGGGGTAGGAATGAGTGCCCCCTTGTTTGTTTATGTACCACATGACAGTGGTGTTGTCTGTTCTTATTAGCAGATGACCTTGTTGAAGAGATTTTCCAAAGGCTTCTATTGCATGTATCACTGCCAACATCTCTTTTTGATTTATGTGCTGATGCATCTCCATGGGAGACCATTGCCCTTGAATGCATCTGCCATCCATGTGCACCCCCCATCCTAGGTCTGAGGCATCTGTTGTAACAGTTTGGCTTGTTGGAGGTTTGTTGAAAAGCATGCCTTCGTTTAAGTGACTTGCTTGAGCCCACCACAAAAATTCCCTTTGCAGGCATGGTATGAGTGGTATTATGTCTTCTAGGTTGTGGCTGTGTTGTGACCACAAGCTTTTTAGGTACCATTGCAGCTTTCTCATGTGTAGTCTTGCCAGAGAGATTAGAAGAATGCAAGATGCCATGAACCCCAGGGGCCTGCAAAGTCTTCCTTGCGGTCAGGAGGGTTAATTTTGCTAGGCCTCTGAAGTAAGCTGTTAAATGTTCTTGTTTCTCCTCTGTTAGGAAAGCCATTTGTAGCTGTGTGTCCAGTTTTGCTCCTAGAAATATAATCTCTTGAGATGGCAGCAATCTTGGTTTTTGAATGTTGACTGTGTATCCCAAAGCCTGCAGCAATTGAATGACGTAATCCAAGTGTCTTATCAAGGTCTGTTTGCTGTCTGCTTGTATTAGGCAGTCGTCCAGGTAAGGGTATATTTGAATCCCCTGGAGTCTGCAATGTGCCACTACTGATGCCAGGCATTTCGTGAATACTCTGGGCACAGTAGATAAGCCAAACGGCAATGCTGAGAATTGATAGTGCTCTGTTCCTGCAAGAAATCTGAGGTATCTTCTGCAACTGTGTCTGATAGGGACATGCAGGTATGCCTCCTTGAGTTCCAGAGTAACCAGCCAAGATCCCTTGCCCAGCATGGGAAGAAGTTGCTGTAACGTCAGCATCTTGAATTTTGGCACCATGAGAAAAGTACTTAGAACGGACAAGTCCAATATAGGCCTCCATTGTTTTTCTTTTCTTGGAACAAGGAACAGTCTTGAATAAAATCCCTGGCATTGTTCCTGAGGAGGAACCTTCTCTATTGCTTTTATTTGTAACAGCTTTGAGACTTCTTTGAGTGCCTCTGCCCTTTGATTTTGTGGCAGGTTTGGCATGCCTTGTCCTGTTGGTAAGGTATGGAAGTGGAACCTGTAACCTCTGTCTATTATGTCCAGAATCCAATTGTCCTTTGTTATAATGTGCCAGTTTTTTGAGAATAGAGATAATTTTCCGCCTATAGGTGATTCTCTTTGAGCCTTGGTAGGTGGAGTGAAAGCTAAGTCATTGTGATTGTCCCTGTGGTGCAGGTGTACTACCTGTGCCATTTCTTTGATTTTGTGGTTGCCATTGGCGTCCCCTGTAGGAGCCTCTGTATTGCCCTCTACCTTGTGCACGCCTGCTCTTTCCCCTTTGAAACTTGTCAGAGTCTGGAAAGGACCAATTCTTTGAAGGCCAATTCCGGCTGAACCTTGGGGGCTGAACCTGGAGGAAATCCTTTACTGTTTGAACTGATTTTGCCTTCTCTTCAATAGATTTCAACACATCCTGAGCATTAGCTCCAAAAAGCTTCTGTTTATCCAGAGGTGCATCCAGGAGCTTTACTTTAACATGATCTGGCAACGGCTGTTCTTTCAACCAAGCATGTCTACGGATAACAGCCCCTGTCATAGCTGCCCTACATGAAGCCTCCAATGCATCATAACCACACTGTAGAAAATGATTACTCACCTGCTGGGTATTATGTACCAAATCCTGCAATGCCTTTCTATCTATAGGCTCAGGAGAGGCTATCTTTTTCTGCAAATCATCCAGTAAATAATCCTGGTACTGAAACATATGAAAAAGGCAGTTAAGAGACCTCATGGCAAGGGTGGTAGAGGTATAGACTTTTTTACCCCATCTCTCAAGGGACCTTGCTTCCCTGTCAGCTGGCAGTGGATTCCTGGCTGAGGAGGTAGCCACTCCTTTGGGGCCCTGTGAAATAGTTTCTAGATCCACAGAGTGGGCCTTAAAGAGATGCTTGTGAGTGTCAGGGACCCTATAATATCGGTCTGGCTTGACAGGAGCAGGAGGGAGAGAATCAGGGGAAGCACTGGAGTCGGAGAAAACATCATCCAGGACATCCAAAACTGGTGGAATAGCTAAAGGTCTGTGCTGGGGTAACTTAAGGAAGGTACGTAGCCTTTTCCTGGAATCAGAAAATTTCTGACCCTGCCACTTAAAATGCTCCCTCATAGAGTGGAGGACTTCACCGAAAGAAAAATCCTCTGTAGGGGAGTCAGAGGGAATAGATTCCTCAGCATCAGAGTCCTCATAGGCCTGGAAGGATTCTTCTTGGGTTTCTGAATGCTCTGAATCCCCAGAGGCTTCATCTGAGGAGAGGTTGTCTCCCTGCTCAGTTCTAGGCCTTTTTTCTGCAGGCGGCTGAGAACCTCTGTCTAGGTGAGGCTGAGACCCCCTAATAAGAGAAATAAGATCTGCAGCCAGAGACATGATTTGTTTGTCAGAAGAAGGAGCCTGAGAAGCAGGCTTGGGATGGGCCTTGGCCTGGCTGGCGGCCTTAGCACGTGCAAAGGCCTTGATTGACATGGATACAAGAGGCCTAGCTGCCCCACGTGCAGGGGTAACTTTGTCCACTGGAATGGTGTCGGGTAGATCCAGAACTTTGGTTTCCAGAGGAAAATCAACAACTGGCACCAGAGTAGCCTCCGAGACCGAGGGATGAGCTAACGCGGTGTCGTCGGCCTGGAGCGGTTGAATTACCACTTCCGAAGGGACCGAAGCACTCGCGGAGGGCTTAGGCGGTATATCGGTGGAAGACGCGGGCCGAGGATGTCGGTCCTGGTCCTTTCGTTTTTTGGTAGTTTGTGCTGTCGGTTGTTCCAACGGCATGTTGTAAGCGTAAGATTCTCCAAAAAAGTCTTCGGCAAACTCTGCCCGGCGCCTGAGAGTACGCTTATTAAAGCAAGCACAGGAGGCACAGGCCGAGACATCGTGGTCTGGGCCCAGGCAAGGGAGGCAGTAAGAATGAAAGTCCTTATGAGGTATTTGTTTACCACAAGACAAACAATTATTAACTTTCTCAATTTGTTCTGACATCGGCTGAGGCAAGAAAAAATATTCCCCAATGGGGTACTTAGCTTTTAGATGACTTTGGTAACTGAAAACACAGGAGCTGACCGACCGGCACTTGCGAACTGCTTCTGCTTCGGGCACCGCGCGGCAAGAAAGACTGAAGAAGATGGCGTCGGCTGATGCCTTTATACTCCAGCCGCTCTGACGTTGGGGAGAAGGCAACATCGGCTGACGCCAGACCCAGACTTTGGAATCTGGCCGACCGAAGGGCTGCCTGAGGCAGGACAACCCATATGTCAGGACTGCAGTTGCATTCTTGAAGGACATCCAGTACTTGCCAGAAATTCCTGCAGCTCCTTCAGTGTTGCTGTAGGTCTCTTGGGAGCCTCCCTTACCAGTTTTCGTCTGGTCTTTTCATCAATTTTGGTGGGACATCCAGTTGTTTGCAATGTCACTGTTGTCCCATATTTTCTCCACTTTGATGAATGTGTTCCATGGTATATCCAATGCTGTGGAAATTTTTTTGTACCCTTCTCCTAACCTTTCAACAACGAGATCCCTTTGATGCTTTGTAAACTCTCTGTGAACTATGGCTTCTGTTGTAGCAATCAAGTGAGTAAATGTCAGGAAAATCCTACTAGGGCAGCTGAACTTTATTTGGTGTTAATCAGAGTCTCTTTAATTGATGGCAGGTGTGTACCCAAGAAGACTGAATGCTGTAATTAAATCAAAAGGTGCTTCAACAAAGTATTAATTTAAGGGCGTGCACACTTATGCAACCAGCATATTGTATGTTTTTTAATTTTTATATTTTTTCCCCTAACAGATTTGTTTTTCAATTGAATTGTACAGGTTGTAGGTCACATTAAAGGTGGGAAAAGTTTTGAAATTATTTATTGTGGTCTCATTTTTTATATCACAAATGGCATTTTAACAGGGGTGTGTTGTTGTTGTGTCTTTCGGCTTATCCCAGTTAGGGGTCGCCACAGCGGAACTCCGGTCCACTTATGTTTGGTAGTGGATTTTTACGTGCCGAGTTACCAGCCCTGATGCACAACCTTCAACAAAGGCATGCCCATTCACGCATGCCTCCACACAGAAGACGCTCTAGCTGAGAATCGAACGGGACAATGTCTTGCTGTGAGGCAACAATGCTACCGCAGCACAGGGGTGTGTTTTCTATCCACTGTACATATCAGCAAGATAAGATATCACTAAACATTCTCCTTTATACATGACAGCACATATGATGCTGCAAGAACTTTTGCTCTGTGTTTCTAAAACCAAACCTCTCCACAGTCCAGATTTTCTCTGAATGACCAGATTTTTGTCTCAAATGTTTGGTATGTTCCTAACAAAGTTTGGGGTTTTCTGAGACATCACTGAGGATTTAAGTTACTAAATAATGACAGGCATTTGAATTGCAGGGCCACAGTGGTATAGCAGATAGAATTGTCATATCACCACAAGAGGATCCCTGGATCGATTCTCAGTTTGGGTGCCTTCTGTGTGTAGTCTGCATGTCTTCCTGTGTTTACATGGGTTTCCTCCAAGTGTTCTGGTTTCCTCCCACATTCCAAAGACATGCAGAAGGTGGACTGGACACTACAAATTAGCCATAGGTGCGAGTGTGTGGTGTGGAAGAACTGCCGTGGCAGGGTTAGCCACCTGGCTGTGTAAACCTTGTCTCTAGATGACTGTCGCTGCTGAAGTGATAACCCGACTCCATGTGTAAAGAAAAAAGGGAAAAAAGGATTGTGGATGGATGGATTTAAGTTGTAGGCTTCATATCCTTCAGAAAATGTATGCTATTACAAAAAAAGAAGTTATGTACTCACCATAACGTTCCATCGGAGTAGTTGTACATCATTTCTTTTCAACCTGTGGGGTTATGGATCCATATCGGATCCGAGCCAACAACTTTTACGAGCATCAGCTACGAGCTCCAAACTCCTCCCCTTACCCATAATACACCTCCCGCTGCCTTCCATACCCAGATCAAGTTTGCTGAACCTTATACTGATAACCCGACCTGAAAACATTTTCTTATGACCTATACTGCAGCCCGTAGGTTGATCAAGGTCCGGGGGAAGGAGGGAGGGACGGTTGAAGACAAATAAAGTACAACTAACTCAGATGGAACATTAGGGGGAGTACGTAACTTCTTTATCTGAAGTAGTTTACTTCATTTGGTCTTCAACCTGTGGGACAGAGTCCCCAGCTAAACAAACTCCTGGGAGGCCCTCATGGAAGGGTATTCCGGAGCACCGCAGAACCAAAGGATGCTCTCCTTCTGGAAGTCAAATCCAATTTGTAATGAGAAATAAATGTAAGAGATGAGGACCAAGTAGCTGCAGAACAAATATCATCCAAAGACACTCTAGACCAAAAGGCCGCCAACGTATCCATGGACCTAGTGGAATGAGCTTTCACCTAACCTGGAGGAGACATGCCTCTGTCCTTACAGACCTGCAGGATGCATGAAGAAATCCATTTAGCTATAGTGACCTTAGAGGTAAGGTTTCCCCCAAAAGGGTTTATAGAAGGATACAAACAATTGATCAAAATTACGGAAGTTTTTTGGTCCTGTGTAAATAGAATCAGAACAGTCTATGAACATCCAGCATGTGGGGTTTCATATTCCATCTTCCGCATTCCGGCGGCGCAGTGGTGCAGCGGTTAACATTGTCACCTCACAGCAAGAGGTTCACCGGTTCGATTCTCGGCTGGGGTGCCTTCTGTGTGGAGTTTGCATGTTCTCCCTGTGTTCGCGTGGGTTTCCTCCGGGTACTCCGGTTTCCTCCCACATTCCAAAGACATGCATCTGGAGCATTTCTCCCCGGGCCTCCGCTGAAAACAGGCTCTGTGGAACCTAGTCGGACTTTCCCGGTCAACAAAAGATAAATAAAAAAAAAATAAATCTTGTTAGTAAAATTAAGAAAAAACACAGGCAAATTGATGGTCTGATCAATACTGACTAGTGATGCCACCTTAGGAAGAAAGAATGGATTGGTACGAAGGGAAACCCTATCTTTGTGAAAAATCATGTAAGGAATTTTGATGGACAAGGTCTGTAATTTTGAAATCCTTTTTGCAGAGGTAAGAGCTACCAGAAAAGCTGTTTTCCAAGATAAAAATTTTAGATCTGCAGTTGTGGCAGGCTCAAAAGTCAGAGCGACCAAAGCTTGAAGAACCATAGTAAGGTCCCCAGGGGGAACAGGATCTTTAACCGGGGGGGCTTAACAAAAAGGTGCCTTTAATAAAGGTTTTACACAGTCTGGAAGAGGCTAAAGAGGCAAAATTCTCGCCCACATGAAAATAAGAGATAGCAGCCAACTGAACTTTGACAGTAGAAAAACTAGCTCAGTGTTGAAAAATATCAGCTAGAAAATAAAGAATAGTGGACATAGGAACCGTGAAAGGGTCTAAACTCCTTTGAGAGGCCAAAAAAGAAAAACGTTTCCACTTGCTGCGATAAACCTTCCTGGTCGGAGATTTATGAGCAGCTACCAAAATAGATCTAACGGAGGAGGATAGTCCAGGAGTCCTAGCAATCACGGGAACTGAAGCAACCAAGCTGTGAGCTTCAGGCTGTCCATATTCAGATGAGGCACCACCGAAGGGTGTGAAATTAAATCCTGAATGGGATCTAGGATCCAAGGCAGAGCCAGAAGGTGAGACCAAAGGAAGGAAAACCATACCTGGCGAGGCCAGAACGGGGCAATGAGGATAACTTCGCTCCCAGTCGATGAGCTTTCTGTAGAAACCTTGGAATGAGAGGTACTGGCGGGTAAGCATACAGAAGACTGAGAGGCCAAGCATGAACTAGAGCGTCTCTGGGGGACTCTCCCGGCAGGGGGGGTTCATAGCGAAAAACTTGCTCCACTTCACGTTGGAAGGAGATGCGAAGCGATAGCAGCAAGGTTGCCCCACTCGCTGAAGATCTGTTCCCCTCCTGACACATTCAGAGACAACCGTAAGGCATCAGAATGGTCCAACTTAGCCTGTCTGCTAGGATGCTGGACTGTCACGGAATGTGCATTGCGATGAGAAAGCAACTGGTGGAGATCGCCCATGCCCACACTGTCATGGTCTCGCGACAAAGGGGAAAGATCTGGTCCCTCCCCATTTGTTGATATACTAGACCACTGACATGTTGACTGACTGAATAGCAATCGTCCTCAGAGGAAGAAAGGCATGAAGAGCCTGCAACGCTAAAAGGACCACCCTCATCTCTAGGACATCTATAAGCAAGATGGTCTCTATGGGGGACCACAGACCTTGGACTGTCCTGCCCGAACAATGCCCACCCCCACCCAAGTTGGGAGGCATCCATGGTCACTGTGGTTTGGCCCAGGGCTGGAACAAAAGGTCATCCCTCCAAAATGTCCGGAGGACACATCCACCATATGAGGGACGACCGACAGACTCGACTGAGTTGAACTGTATATGTCAATGGCAGTTCCAACAGGGACTATTGCACAGCTAGAGTCCACTGTAGAATTCTCATGTGCAACCGAGTACATGGGAGAAGAGTTATGATTGCTGCCATCGAGCCTAAGATGCTTAACACTGATTCCGCTGTTGGGAGAAGAGAGTGGTAGATCAGGGAGGCATGCAGCCTCAGGTTTTGAACTCTCTCCGAGGTCATGAAGATTTTGCACTGAAGAGTATCTATCCTGGCACCAATGTAGTCTGTCACCTGCACAGGATCTAGGAGACATTTGGAAGCAATGATTGTGATCCTCAAATGCAGGGCAAGAGTCAAGAAATCATCCCTGGTTTGGGAGAGTAGATGCATGGTGGGAGCAGAGAGGAGCCAATCATCCAGGTATGGATAGACCTGCATCCCCTGAAGCCTCAGGTGAGCCGCTACCACTGCCATAACTTTGGTAAACACCCTGGGGGCTGTGGTGAGACCAAAAGGTAGGGGCTCAAAATTGGAAGTGATTGACTCCTAGCTGGAAGCAGAGGAACCTCCTGCAGCTTCTGTGCATTTTGAAGTGATAGTAAGCATCCTGGAGATCTAACGAGCACATCCAGTCACTCTCTTGCAGGTACGGCATGGACTGTAATGTGACCATCCTGAACTTCTCTTTGGCAACTGACAGGTTCAGGACAGAGGGGTCCAGAATGGACATTAAGTCCCCCATTTTCTTTGGCACCAAAAAGAACCTGGAGTAGAAGCCCGATCTGGACTGATCTGAGGGGATGGTTTCAGGGCTCGATTTTCTAGCAGCTTGGAAATTTCCTGTGCTGCTACCTCCCTTTGCGTGGATGGTACATTCAGGAGCTGTCTGGGAAATTTGAGGGAACCCACGAAGGGGATAGAGCATCCCCTGGTTATGATTTGGAGCACCTAGTGATCCATTGTTATGGACTCCCATGCCGCTGGGTGCAAGGACAACAGTCTCATGACGGCCTCCAGAGTAGAGCAGTTGGGCAACCTCTCAGGGTTGCTGCCCAGGTCTGTCCGAAAAAGGCTCTCGAGACCCAAAGTTCCACGGACCCCCTCTGCCACTGGGTCGGCGTCCATTCTGTCCCCTCTGCCTCTGGGGGGTAGAAGAGCCCCGAGTGTCCCGGGAATATTGTGACTTCCAGAACCACATCTTCTTTTGCCCTCTCTGGGTCCGAGAAAAGGACCTTTGAGGGTTAGAGAAGCGGATCCTGACGGCAGACAGTGTCTTCCCGTCCTTCTCACTCTGGACTAATGTCTCCTTGACAGTCTTACCAAAGAGTCTAGAGCAGTCATAAGGGGCATTGGCAAAAGACACCTTGAAGGGTTCGGAAAATTGACATAACCTGAGTCAGGCATTGCACCTCATGGACATGCTGGACCCAGCCACCCTAGCCGCTCCTTCCGTAGCATGTGAGAGGAGTCACATGGACGTGTTAAATACTGCCTTTAAGTGGTCATCCTTGCAGAGAACGAAGCCTTGCCCTCCTGCGACACGGACTTGGGGGAGACTCCTCCAAGCTCCCTTACCAGGTCGCGTTGGTGTCTGGTGACATGGGCCAAGTAGTTCAGCGCCCTAATCTAAAAGGTAGCTGAAGCATACACCCGCTTCCCTAGGCGGTCCATCATCCATGACTCTCGGTCAGTAGGGTGGACTGTGGAACTCTCCTGAGCAAGCTCCTTCTTAGTGGTTGCTGCTACCACCATGGCATCTATGGGGAAGCCCTTATTCCAAGCTGGCCTGTCTATGGGGGGGGGGAGCCTCAGGACCTTGTCAGGTCTTTTCGGGATAGGTTCCATGGTGTCCGGTTCCTTCCATGCCTGCAAGGTGACCAGATCCGCCAAAGGATCCGAGGGAGGGGACACCCAAGAAGTAGATGGACCCATGACGAAAGCCTCCAAGAACACAGACTCATCAGTAGAAGGTTTGCGCGCTGACCAACCTCACCGCAGGATCTCCATGATGTCTCCAAAGGAGATATCCTCGGGAGGTGACCTAGGGGCTCCATCATCTAAGACCGTGTCATCGGTGAGGGACTCGGGGGAGTCCAAGTGCCTCCTCTTGCACGTATGATTGCGAGGCACCTCTCTGGTGGGGCTCTCCAGGGGAGGCTCACAAGCCACTTGTTCCTCACGGGGAACCGTCTGTGGCTCTTCGAGCATGGGCTGTCCCTCTCGTAAAACGATGGGGACCATAGTCATAGCCAAAGGAGTCTGGGAGGATTCTCGATCCAATGGAGAGAACACTTTCTATCATGAACGCCTAAGGAGACTGAACCTCCTGAGAAACCAATAAGGAGGATGGTCTCCCCGGGTCCAACAAGAGAATCAGAGCCGGGCCCAAGGTGGACGGAGCTCCTGAGGGAGGGAACCTGGCCTGACAAAGAGCCGATGAAAAAGGGTTCACTCCCTTGGATCCTGACACCCAAGCTCCGGATCCGAGCTGGTCAGATCCAAAACGCTCCAGGCAGCTGTCAGTCGAGGAAGCAGGTACCATCGGCGCTGACCCCCTGACCAAAGCTAATCTCGGATCAGAGTACTCCAAACCCGAAGGTGAGATCGGAGAAGGAGATATTGGTTGAAAAAAAGGAAGCGAGCTCCCCCTCCTGAGGGATGGGGGGGCGGGCAAGACCCCCATCTGGATCTGTGCACGGATAAAACGCCTTATAATTTTATCCAGAGCCATGTCAGACAAGGAGCGAGTGGACCATGACGAGGCCACGGACTTCAACCTGGCGGGTCGGGGCACCAAGGCCCGAGAAGCTGGACATGTCTCCTCCGGCTCCGGGGAGAACCTCGGAGATTGAAGCCAATGGGAGTCACGGATCCGTGGTGTCTTGGTAGGAGAAGCGAGGTCCAGAGACCTCTTTCTCTTTTTCCTCGTCTTCAACTCTCTCTCCCACTCTCTACCTCTTTTCTGCTCTGCTACCACAGGCTTTGGTACAGGAGGATGAGTCCCAGCCTGGGAGGGAGGAGAAGCCAGAGGAAGAGAGGAGGGAGAAGCGGCCACAGCAGCTGCTGTGACTGAAGCCGGAGACGAGGAAACAGAGTCTGAAGGAGGAAGAAGACCTTTGAGGGCCAACTTGGCCTTCCTATCCTTTAGGGCGCGGGGGATGAAGCCCGCACAAAAGCTACAGTCCACACTCAGGTGGGCCATGCCCAAGCACAAAAACACAGTGTGGCCATCCACTTAAGTTAACTTATGGCAGCGCTTGAAAACAAGCTTTTCAGCCATCCTAATTATAGAAAGATAACCTTGGTAAAAAAACAGACAGGTTCTAATTAAACACACATGTACCCACTCACCACACTCGTATACCAAAAGGATCGCTTGTGGGGGGGGGCTACTACCTACACCACAGAACAAACTACTCTAACTAACCTAAAACACTAACACTTGATGCACCAACCAAGGGGAGGAGAAAGAGGACCTATACTAACATTAACTGACAGAAAATGAGAAAAATTACTTACTCAAGAAAGGTTTTTAACCCACTGACTTGTTGAAGCTCAGAAGATACGACGCTGAAGCAATTCTTGGCAAACGAGATCTGGGGATGGAAGGCAGTGGAGGTGTATTATGGGTAAGGGGAGGAGGAGTTTGGAAATCAGAACTGATGCTAGTAAAATTTCCCGGCTCGGATCCGATACGGATCCGTAACCCCACAGGTTGAAGACCAAATGAAGTAAACTACTTCAGATCCATTTACTCTATCAAGTTTATAAGAGTGACATTTAAAATCTGTTCCTATTTGTGGGCCTTTGTCCCCCATTGTTTCAGGCTTTGTCCATATTTTTTGCGCTAAGAGATTGAGTGCCAGTGGTGCAACATGAAGCACACTTGCCTTTAGTACAGAAAGCTGTGGGTTCTCTTTCCAGACAGGTAGTTGAACTGCTGACACTGTAGTGCAATATAAGAGAGGTGTTGTACTCCTGACTGGGTCATCCATTGGATGAGATGTTGAACTGTAGTCCCATCTGTTTGAGTTACTGGTAGATCAGGTGGATATAAATATCCCATAGTACAAATCAAAAAAGTAAGGTGTGCTTTATTTAGGGCTAGGGGTTGGCATAAAGGTTAAGGTGTTTACCTCAAAGGCAAGAGGTACAGAGTGTGATTCTTACCAAGAGAAATGAACTAGGCTTAAAATAATCCACATGGGCATCTAGCCTAATACCTATAAACCTAAGATGTAGCTTGTTTAAAATACAACATTCCTTCAGAAAACTCAGGGGTTTGCACAATGATTAAGGTTTTTACCTCATAAATAGAAGGCAAAGGGTTTGATTCTCACTTTTGAAGGGAAATTGGCTGGGTTTAAAATGGCTCCCCTGACGCAGCTAGTCTATTAACTAGCCATGAACCTATACGACAGGTATGTCTAAAGCAGTTTCACAGTCCACCTACAGTCAAGGCAGTTCCAACCCTGGGAGTGATACCAGGCACAACATTAAATTAGGAGTACATAGTCAGTTGAAAGGCATGTAATGTGTTGGCAGGCATCTTTTCTAATGATCACAGTAATCAAAAAAAAATTAAAAATGATGATTAGTGCTTTGCAAAGGCACTGTGTGGATAACATATGCAGTATCCCGCTCAAAACATGTCCAGTGTTTTTATTGGTAATGATGTAGCAAAATGTATTTTTCCTTTTATTTTATTACCTTATTTTATACTACTCATTATATTTTCCCTGTAATTTAGTATAATTACAACTCCATCATTTCAGAGTTATTACATTTTTCACAAAATGACATCATATTACATTGCTGTTTTAAAATTGTATTGTAAAGTATTATATAATTATGCCTTTCTTTTATTTACACTTTGTTACCATTCATGACTCTGTATTGTTTTATAATTCAAGTGTAATCATTAATTATAAATTGTATTTTTGTACTGGAGCTTTTCTCCCAGCGCCTCAGCTGAAACAGTATATATATGTATGTATGTGAGTATATATATATATATTATACATATATTTTGTTTGATTTTTTGTAGAACCAGCCAGACTAATCTGATAAACAAATACCTATAAATAAAATAAATTAATTAAAACTGCTGCACATGACAGGAGAAAGCTAAGTTTATTCACCCATTCTATTCAGATAATTCAGGCTAAGGTTACCATACGTCCGGGTTTCCCCGGACACATCCTCTTTTTTGGGCTCCTGTCCAGGCGGTTTTTGAAAATTCTGCGATTTGTCCGGGTTTTAAAACCCAGACAAATCGCAGAATTTTCAAAAAGTGGACATCCCTATTTTGGAGCTTTTTCTCCGCTTTGTTTTTTTTTTTTTTTTTTGATTGGCTCATATACGAGCCAATCAAAAAAAGGAGCTCTGTTCAATGCGGAACTGGTTGATGTTCCGCATTGAACAGAAGAGGGTCTACTGTGCGCATTTTTGATTGGCTCGTATACCGGTATACGAGCCAATCAAAAAGTGGAGCTCTGTTCAATGTGGAACAGCTTGATGTTCCGCAATGAACAGAAGAGGGTCCGCTGTGGGTGGTTTTGATTGGCTCGTATACCGGTATACGAGCCAATCAAAAAGCAGAGCTCTGTTCAATGCGGAACTGCTTGATGTTCCGCACTAAACAGAAGAGGGTCCGCTGTGCACGTTTGTGATTGGCTCATATACCGGTATACGAGCCAATCAAAAATCGGAGCTCTCTTCAATGCAGAACTACTTGATGTTCCGCATTGAACAGAAGAGGGTCCGCTGTTCGAGGTTTTGACTGGCTCATTTACCGGCATAAAGGCCATTCAAAAATCCCCAAACACTGTCTTTTTTTTTTTTGCTCTTCAACTAAGACTAGAAAGAGGACGAAAAAATATGTGCTGCTACCAGCACATGCTATTTCTTCCTTGGATGGAAGAGCAAAAAAAAAGGTCTTTACTTTTAGTCCTACAAGAATAAAGACCTTTTTTTTTTCTTTTGCTCTTCCACCCAAGAGGACAAAATAATGTGTTGGTAGCAGCACATTTTTTTCGCCCTCTTTTACATAAATAGAATTATGGTAACCGTAATTCAGGCAGACAGCAGTAGCGCTTTCTGAAGTGACCCACACTTACATTTTTTCTAGTGTATGCGTATGACAACCAAGAGATCAGCAAAGACTCTTCTTCACTTTTTTGCAGGAGAGGGAAAGATTGCATTTGCTGAATAACTAATTAATATAATTATGACGTAAACACCAAATGAGTTTAACATTGAACTCGCATGAAATGGCTGTCAGATGAACATGGGTGCACCAGGAGGAATAGAATGCATGGGTTTGTAATGCAAAATACTGCTGAAAAATGTATTTTTTATTTTTTTTTGAGGGGGGTGTCCTAATGCCTGTTAATCATTAGTCTTCATTGCTCACCACAGAGCGAGTGTTGATTCCAGCTTTATTCACACCTGCTGGATAAGAGCTAACCACAAAGGCCATTATTCAGGCACCCATCACAGGTTTTCTTTATGAGACACTAACCGTACCACTGTTGGCTGACATGAGCATCTGTATCACTGGAAGGGCCTACAATGCCCTCTCCTTACTAGTACATACTCCCATATACACGAATCAGATCTACCATCACTTGCCCAAGTGGAAGCAAGTCTATGCCCACAGTCATTCCCCTACAGAGCACCAGGCAACCCTCCATTTGCTCAGTGGTATCTCCACAATCCCTCCAACTAGGACAGATGTTCACCACTCACACCCCACCCTTCCAGCACCTGACCCACTAATCAAACCCAAGTCTCATGAATAATAAAGGTTTGATCTCTCAATGGCACAGGATAGGCTACATTACTGTAAAATTTGGCTGAACTAAAAACGGCAACATTCTAAATGAACAAGAACTATTCTATTTTTTTTTCTGGAAAGTGACAGGCTGACATGACAGGAGGCCATTTTCAACAGACTGCCACAGTTAATGACAATATATTTATCTGACTAATGAATACACACAAAACTTGATAATATTAATTTATACAGCTCGTTCAATACTCAAGATCCTTCAAGCAAGCTAAAGCAACCTGAAGAATGGGAGAAACAGAACATCTAACAATAAAGGAAATTAACGTGAAATAAACAAAAATAAATGCTGGCCCCAAATGTTTCTATCAGAATAGACAACTTCAAAACAGAATTAAGGGAAATGCAAAAACTGACTTCCCAAGATGGTTGTACATGGAGTAACAGCTTAATTCTAGCTCTCCCAGTGTGAAAACGGAAACTAAGCAGAGAAGGCCAGTGGACCTAACTTTCCGGGTAAATTTCAGTAACTGGCTAGTAAGTGCACTGCCTGGATGCCAGGAGAAAAGAATTACAGAGGAACTGAAGGAAAAAAAACTGCAAAACATGACAAAAAAATACTGACTGGAAAAACTACTGCAGCTGTTCAGCAAAAAGCAGTGCAAGCGCCAGACATGACTTCCAGTAACCTAGAGGAAAGTATAAGACAACTGCACACAGACCTGTTTACAATAAACAAAACACTGATGGAGTATATCAACTCAAACAACAAAAGGCTGGAAAAAATGGAGGAAGCTTTAAATAGATATTCAGATGAGGTGATAAAACTGCAAAACTCAGGTCAAAATGAAGAAAAGACTAGCTGAATATGACACTGCACAAGAAAAGATGTTTAAAAAAAATAGAATTAGAAGACAGCGCACGTTGGGAAAACCTCAAATTTTCTGCTGTATCAGAGAAGCTGGAAGGACCCGACTATTAATTTTAGGAAAGCACAAATAAGCAACTGGACTGGTATTCCACAACAGGAATTATTAACTGAAAGGGCACATTGTGTGTATGCTCCAAGCCTGGCTATGAGAAACCACCCTAGACCTTTAACAGTAAAGATGCAATCCTATCAACAGAAGGAGTTGATTCTGACAAAACTGTGGCAGAAGGACAAAGTATTAGAAGTGAGAGACAGTAGAGTGTTTGTGGAGAATGATTACTCATTGTACACCAGGCAGAAGAGGAGTAAATGTATTCCATTATTCAGGGAATGTTGAGACACAGGTGTGAGACTCAGAACTGCTGTAACCCAACTATCTTCAACATATTTTTCCCCGGAAGGACAAAATAATTTTTTGATTAAGTACATGCTAGGAGGAGATACAAAAGTTTGTCCAACAAAAAGTGAGCTGTGAAACAGAAGGAGATTCTGCTTCTTGTTTTTCTGGTAATAACGACCAGAGAGAAAACTGTGCCAGTGAAACCTCTTCCAATGTTTCAAAAAGCTTGAAAGAAGGAAAAAACTCAAGGGTCGACTAGAAGAATCAAGAGTACATTGGAAATTCAGCAGAGACAGGATTTGGAAGATGGTGATGAACTGGAGTAAAACCAGTAAGTTGGAAATTGACAAATGTGGGATTACAAAGCAATAATTATATTTGTGAAACATGACAGAACAAGACAATCTGGAAATATTGCACTTTTATGGACTTTGTTAAACTTGTCTGGAACTCTAAAGCATATGCTGTACTTCATGTCATTAATGTCTAAACATACTTGAGAGGAGGAAAGAGGAGGGAGATAGTTAACTAAGTAAAACTCATTTCATCTTAATGCTATTTTAATAGTGCATGATTTTCTTTGCATGCTATAAAGTAAAGTTCTCTCAGTTATATGTTTACCATTAATAACATCTGTAAAAGGGGAACAAGGTACTCCTTCCTTGATTGGCTTCAACATTCTCAACTAGTTAAGGGAAAGTTTATGGGGATACCAACTTTCCTTACAAACATTATTTATGGAAAATACAGTTTAAAGATATACTTGAGAGAGACGCATCCCAAAGTACAAACATTATTTTAATAATCATAACATTATAATGACAATTCAGTTTTCAAGAGAGTTTCCACAAGCGTAAGCACTGGAAAATTATGACATTTTCTTCCAAGTTACTTTTCTGACTGGTTGTGAAAAATGGTGACTTGCATTCATGAAGATTATAAAATGGCTATGATGCAAGTGTTAAAGTCATCTGGTCATAAGAAATTCCTTACCTATGTACTACACCAGGTAGTGCACAAAGTGCCAAACATTTCCGCAACATTATGAACAATGTCTGACAGCTGATTTTGCTGCTGGAAAAGCTTTCTATATTACCACTTTCCCTACACTCATGTCGCTAAACTTAAAAGTAAGCTTTAACCTCAGTGACATCATGGCAGTGAAAGCATGAAGTGTGCCCACAGACATTAATGGGCACATTAAGCATGAAGTGTGTCCACAGACATAAATGGGCACATTAAGCATGAAGTGTGTCCACAGACATTAATGGGCACACTAAGCATGAAGTGTGTCCACAGACATTAATAGGCACACTAAGCATGAAGTGTGTCCACAGACATTAATGGGCACACTAAGCATGAAGCGTGTCCACAGACATTAATGGGCACACTAAGCATGAAGTGTGTCCACAGACATTAATGGGCACACTAAGCATGAAGTGTGTCTACAGACATTAATGGGCACACTAAGCATGAAGTGTGTCCACAGACATTAATGGGCACACTAAGCATGAAGTGTGCCCACAGACATTAATGGGCACACTAAGCATGAAGCGTGTCTACAGACATTAATGGGCACACTAAGCATGAAGCGTGTCCACAGACATTAATGGGCACACTAAGCATGAAGTGTGTCCACAGACATTAATGGGCACACTAAGCATGAAGTGTGTCCACAGACATTAATGGGCACACTAAGCATGAAGTGTGTCCACAGACATTAATGGGCACACTAAGCATGAAGTGTGTCCACAGACATTAATGGGCACACTAAGCATGAAGTGTGTCCACAGACATTAATGGGCACACTAAGCATGAAGTGTGTCCACAGACATTAATGGGCACACTAAGCATGAAGTGTGTCCACAGACATTAATGGGCACACTAAGCATGAAGTGTGTCCACAGACATTAATGGGCACACTAAGCATGAAGTGTGTCCACAGACATTAATGGGCACCCTGCCGCAAATATGCAGAGGTACACCATTACAGTCTACGGACTGCTCATTTTGCCTACAATGATGTCAGAATGGAACATGGGCAGTGGCTTAATAAAAAGTTTACAAAGCTTTTTATTAAAAAAATGGCCAAAAATAAATACTGAATTACAATGTAGGTGCACCATGACACTAAACTCACTACATGCCGTGACGCACCTATGATCATGACCAAATCACTTTAATTCAATCTGTAAAGTGTCAGATATGCCAATGTTACAAAAGCTTCTGTCTAAGAAGCTGATGACCCTGAGTTTCCTATGTTGCTTGTGTACTGGAGTGACAGATTGGGGTGGAGTAACAGAGCTGAGCAGCTGAAATACAGCTTTATTTTATAAAGGGAGAGGGGGATGACTGTTTGTGTGTATGGGGAGGGGGAGTTCTTTCCACATACAGGCAACCTCCTTCTAGAGGGTTCTGGAGGGCTCACACTGAGCAAGCAAGGAATGAGGGTGGATACAAATTAGCCCAAACCTATGACAGCTGGAAGAATATTAAGCACCTGGATAACAGCTGTTCAAACACAGTAGTAATTAAACATAGACATATTGGCAAAGACGCACTTTTGAGTCGCATGGAAATATTACACTGTGAAAAACAGTAAAATTAACACTATACAGAAGCCATTCAATGCACCTAGACAAAGAAAAGACAAATAAATATTACCCAGTAACTGGGGTAAACACTAATACCTCTGACAAGTCTAGTCAGGCATCAAACAATAGGTTACTTCCATTTGAAAAGGATGACCTAGTACTAGGTTTTCTGGATTATTCAAAATTATTCATGATCTCTCCGGAGAAAAGCTCCATATAAGGAGCCAAAACCTCAGTAACTATATTGTCAAGTGCAGAGTAAAGGAACCTTTCCTTCTCTTGTATCAACAGATCCTCAATGAATGGCAACAGAAGGGCCTTCATTAAGAAATGAGCTAGGAGGGGGGAAAAAACAAGCCTACCCAAGTTACTTTGGAGCATTCAAAATCGTAACAACCTTTTAGGCCCTTTGCTCTGTCTGAACCACTGTGATGACAGGAAAGGATAAAAAAGAAATTTTTTCTAGGGCATCCAGACACCTTGTCCAAACCTATCAAGTGTAAATTTTTTTCAGTGGCTCAAACAGATGCCACCTGGCAACCTTAAAAACTTATCTCATAAAGGCAAAGTCTTTAGTAGTGAGGTGTCAACCATATTTCATTACCACAGCTTTGACCGGTACATTTGTCAAACATTCTACTCACCTGATAAGTGCTGTTCCAGCTATTCTTCTGATGCTGGTGGTCAGACCTGTAAAGCCACTGTCATTCTGCACAGCTGGTACAAATGAAAGCTCACTGCTTATTTATATCCAAAACAACCACAGTATTGTCTGACACAATCTGGAGAGCCCACTTTTAGACTTTTTGTAAGGTCCTGACTACTAGGGATAACTGCCAGCAACTCCTTCAAATTTATGTGGAGGTCAACTGTCCATAAAAACAGATTCCATGGACCAATAAAACTTCACAGGGGATCACCGCAACAATGTGTCATGAGAATACTCACCAACACAACTAAGAATCCACAACTCCTCCCCTGGCAGACAGTTCCAACAAGCAAGCCCACTGAAAACTAACATGCACTAGTTCCTGTTTTTGGTAAGAAATAGGATCTCTTTCACACAATGCAGCAAAGCCAATTCCTAGAAATATTTTCTTCTTAGCGAGCATCAAATCTAACTTTTTTCTGATGGAGAACCCCAAGGATTGTAGAAAAAGAGTCACCATCTTCAGATATTCCAAGAGCTGTTCTTGTTAATTGTTCATCCAACAGACAATTAGACATGGAAATACATGACTACCACAAAATCACAGTGTTGTCATGGCCATTCTTGGAAAAATGACCAAGGAGTTGTTTCTCGAACAAACTTGAGCACCCTCAAGTAGAAATGATGATTCCTCTCCTGAAATGTCTGAAACCACCTGAAAGCATTTATCAATGGAACATGCCAGCAGGCAACCCTCAAATCTAGTCACCATTTACACAAATTCTATCTCCTGGTTGCTGTACTCTTGCTTATGAGGTACGCTACATAGAAAGACTTTCCTTACCACTGTGAAAACTTGGTGGTCAAAGCTCAGATTGCTATCAACCTGTGTTCTCAAGTCTCAGACCACTGGGTTGGAACTCAGGGGGGTGCTGTCACTATTGTAATTTGTAGGGAATTCCATTATCCCAAAGGGAATAATAATGCATTTTTTTGCATTTAGTTTTAGACCATTGCTTTGGCACCAATTACTTGTTTGTGTTAGCCCTTCTTGGAATTTGATGGCATTGTTGGGGACTCTGTGATTGCTCTCAGTTTGCAATCAATGAACTTTGTGAGCCAAAGGCCATCTACTTTGGCCTGGACTTCTGAGAAATAGATGCCAAACAGTAAGTGGCCCACACAGAACCCTGTGGTACTCCACTGGTGACGAGCCTACTGGTGGGGCTGTAGTCACCAATTCCGACAGTGTTTTCTGTTGGTGAGCCATTTGCCTGCCCATCCTTAATGTAAGGGTTAATCCCTACCTGGGAGAGTTTCTCAATGATGCCAGAGTGGACAATTTTGCCGAAAGCCTTGGCAAGGTTAAGATATCCTATGTGCACAGTCTTACCTTTGTCCATGGCTTTGGTGACATTCTCAAAGTAGTCTACCGGGTTTAATAGGCATGATCTACCCTTAAAGCCAAACTAGGTTGGGTCTGGTGCTTGGAGGTCACCTATAGGCTGGTTAGACTTATGAGTCTGTAGTTCCCACGATCAGCTGATGGCCCCCCCTTGTGTAGGGGGATTACTGTTGCTGTTCTCCATTCTGCATAGCCAGTTCTTAAGCTATTATTAAAGAGAATGCCAAGTGGGTCCACTAGGTCTTTATTTAGATTTAGTCAACAGCCTGGAATATTATCTGGTCCCACTGAGGCCACGTTTTTGGTCTTGGCAAGCGCAGTGATAACCAGTTCTCTAGAGATACTAGGCAGAGGGCTAGTGTCAGGTATACTTTGGGATACAGTAAATGGGGATGGGGGGGGGGGGTGACGTTTGCACTGAATCTGTCAGCTAGCAGGTTGGCAATATCTTCCAGTATAGTATGATCCCCATCTAAAACCAGTTTGGCACATAGCGGGGCATTCCCTTTTAGACTTTGGACATAGTTAAAGAATGCTATATGATTATACTTGGCTAGGGATGTGATTTTAGTTTCATAATTTGCTTTAGCAGACCTTACAAGATTTCTGATTTTCTTGTTTAAGCTTAGGCAGAACTCATCCTCTGCAGAGTGATATCCCTCTTGCTTTTGTACCATAGTTTCTTCCTCTTATTATATTCTTGTTATATGATCTGTTTTTGGTTTGTTTTTATGGGAATACCTGGTTTAGTTAAGGGTTTATACAGGGCATTTGCATATACTTCTCCCTAGTGATCACTGATGTCTGCGATTGCGGGTAGTATGAAGCTTTTTATACAATTGCTTTTCTCGGCAAATTTTTTTATAATTTTTGTTCTTGTGAGGATGTCATTTCCAGTAGTTACTTCAAATAAGACTGATTTGTGGTCTGATCTAACCAGGGAGGGCATTATGCATGGGGAAGTACAGTGATGCCCTCCCATGTTGGTGAGTACTATATCCAAAACATTACAGCCTATAGTGGGGGTGCAGACTATCTGTTCCAGAGCATTTGTGTTAAAGTCCAGAACCCTTTGAGCAAATGTGGTTTTGCTTGTGTATGTCCCCGGTCTATGGAAGGATAGTTGAAATCTCCCATGACTAAAGTGTTGGGCTGTAGGGTGAAGGATTACAGTAAATCGAGGCAAGTGTTATGCTTATCCTGGTTCATGGTGGGGGGATCTACAGCTAGCAATGATGTGGTATGGTTCTTTCCCAATAGTGGATTGGACATGGAGTAGTTCGACAGAGTCGTACTGTTTGACCAGTCCCAAAGTATATTTGGTTTAAATGAAGATGGATACAACTCCACCCATCATTCCTTCATGTTCATTTTGAGGTCTGGACATGTGGAAATCATTGTAGCCTTGCACAGCCAGGGTGCTCTCAGTGGTCTTAAACCATGTCTTTGTAACTGAACAGATGTGAGGAGTGCTTCCAGGGAGTGCAGTTTAATGTTTAAACTCCTAGCATTAAGCAACACAACCTTGGGTTTGTCTCAATCAGATTTTGTTAAATTGGAAAACTTGTTTTTTTTTTTTATATTGCCTAAAAAAGGCACTATGACAGGAGGCAAGGGCCTTTGCCAGTATCCAAAAGCCTAGGGGGGACAGGTGCAGACCATCTCAAGCAAAGCAGCAAGGTCTGTCTACTACATACTCCCAAGCTGACAGATACTGGATCCGCCTGGATTGACACCAGAAGCTAAGCCTGTTGAAGTCAATCATCTTTTTTTTTATACTGTGTCATCATCCTGGGTGAGGGTAGGATACTGCTTAGGGCTAGGGATATACCTGTCTGAAACACAATGAGAGAGCTCCATCATGTCTCTCATCATATAGCAGAGAGGTACATCTCAAGTCACTCACAACATGGACTATAACAGTGTTGTAACGGTACTCGTTATTGAGCGACTTGAGTGCAGGTGTGATTTTTTTTTATTCTGGCACCCGATAGGCAGCTGACCGTAACCTCCTTGTCCAGTCGGGTGAGAGGGATATCAGCTATGACCACGGCATTTGGTGTGTTTTGCCTTAGGGGCTTATTTGTTGAGACATGGGTGTGTGTGTGTTGCTATGAGTAGTGGCTTCATTTTACTTAGGGGGTGCGTGTGGGTGGTGTGCATTTGGGAGGTCTCTGTTCTTCTGGTAGGCTTTGAGTGAGTACTCCACGTATGTGGGTTTGTGTGTCATGACCTTATTTTGTGTAAGAGCTGAGGTTTGCGTGAGAGTTGAAGCATATATGTTGGCAACCTTTTTGATGCCTATTTCATTTTTACATGAGAGAATTGACTCCAATTCTACAGAGTATTTGCATCTCTGACATAGGGTGTTAGTTTGCTTTAGGAGTAAATGGTTGTCAGTATATGTGAAGCAATTGTTACATTGCCTCAAGATGCCCAAATCAATCAAGCTGGCAGGAAAATTATGGAAACTGTCCATTCATTGTGGCAGCATTTTTCTGAATGTGGTATTTGGGAAGGAAGTGGGGTAGCTGGACTTAGTCATAAATAGCAAAAATGAAGCAGTAATTCAATTAAATACAGTTAAGGTGCAGAGCTGGCTTAAAATGTACTTATTTTCCAGGTTTTTTTCAGTGGATGCTTGGATTTTAGTGCAGATGCACTCCAGACCTCTAGTTAAATTAGCCAAAAATCAAGCAGCTCTGGTAAACTGACCGCAAACCCACGAAAATGTGAGACTTACATACAGGCAAATTTAAACTGTTTTAACACAACTACCAATGGCAAAGCCCCAAACTGAGCCTTTCTCCAGCAATCCCCAACTCCGACGGGTCCTGAGCCATACACTTCTGCCACAAGGGTACAGGGAGGCCCTCTTAATATAAGATGGCTGGTTTAAAAGTACAGTGATACAAACAGTCTAGATTCAGCAGGTCTGAATCTATCCTAAGGCAAAGAAGCACAATTTTTGCATGGAAAGGAGTAACAGAGAGTCACATAAAGGTCAAAGTGTGAGTGTTTAGTATACTATTAGATGACCTGCAGTGGTACCACCCTCTGTACAAACTAGCAGCTCTTTGAGCAGCTGTGAACAGTGGCAGACTACAGAGAGTGCTTCGTAAAGAGGATTTTAAACTGGAGTGGTGTGCTTAGTTGCAAGCACTGTAAACCGTGTTTGCGCAGCAGGATTAAAGACTTTTATAAAGTTAAACCTTCAAGCCAATCAGATAAAAAACCAAAAACATAAAAACACAATAAGCTAACGACAAGCAGTTCCCACCTCAGATGGGTTGAATTTGGCTCTCTGCTCCCACCAGAGTGCAAAAGAACCCTCCCAATGTAAAACAAACTGGCTTTGAGCCCAAGTGCAGTAACAAACGCTTTACAGCAGAAGTAAGAATTCCTACAATATCAGGAATCCTTGGAAATAAGTTCACTGATTCTGAGAAATCTTCACAACACACAAACTTTGCAAAATTTAGGAGACTGTCAATGCATAATTCCCCTCCCACCACGTAGATATGCTCTCTGACAGTATAGATCTTTACATATCCAGGCTTCATTGCACTACAAGTATTAAACTTTTTCTTGTGCAATAACTACTGATGTGCATATTTAACGTTGGTTCACACCTTACCTTACCATAGGACTCTGTGAAGTGCAATATTAATCACACTGTGAAATATTCATGCTTACCATTGTTACTCAGTTCTATTCAGATGTAAGTGTGTCTGGTTATTTTATTCTATTTTTACTTTGATTTTATGTTATTTTATTATTACTATTATTTTCTGTATGTATGTTTTTGCACTGGGAACGAAGCATCACAATTTAATTCAGCTACACTGTGATGTAGTTCTGAATGACAACATT
This sequence comes from Protopterus annectens, assembly GCF_019279795.1. NCBI lineage: Eukaryota > Metazoa > Chordata > Ceratodontiformes > Protopteridae > Protopterus > Protopterus annectens. The sequence continues at coordinate 794,189,969 of NC_056750.1, forward strand.
TTCTTGACTTTGAATATTTTGGCACACTAAGGAGAACTTTGGCAAACTCAGAACAGCTTTTGTAGTATCACGTGAGGGTAGGAAATATCATAAAAATGTTAAAGCAAACTAAAAGCAGTACACTAACATACAGATGGAGTTTCTTTAACATTGCAGGTTGAAAAGCAGTGATAAGTTTAACCAAATAAACAAATGGAAAGTTATTTTAATTTTGGTTAGCACATTCTCTGAATGAGGCTGTCCTGTGAGTCAAACTTGCATCTTGGACGAAATACCAATGTATCGCAGCCTTAAACTGTTAATTTGATTCATCAGCTTAACAGTATTATATGCATTCAAATGCAAACATCTTACCAACACAGTATGCAACACCTAAAAGAAATTTAGCACCTCCAGCTTTCAGCACAACTCATCAAGCAAAGATGTAGTCTAAAAATAATGTTAATGATGTACAAATACTGACTTCACAGCAGTGTCAAAATATTCATACTTTTATCATTATGAAAAGATCATAATAAAACTTTCCTGTCTGACCTATGAGACAGAATGTCAACCCGCTCAAGCCATAAATTTGTAATATACCACATAATGCTCACTCTCTCCTTGTTCTGTAAATCCTTATAGTTGCATCAATGTACTGGAAAACCGATTCATTTAATGGCCCAAAATACCTATACAAAGGAGGTGAGGCAGGTTTAAGAAGAATTTATGTACTCACCATAATGTTCCATCTGTGTTGCCCGTTTTCATTCTTCCTCAACATATGGGTTCAAATCTGATCCCCGGATCAGACTCGGCTGCTGTTTCATAGCACTTGTTGTTCAGGGGAGATGCTAATAGGTTGCAGCATGGTGGAATATCATTTCCCCTACTTTTTTGTTGAGAGACCACTCATGATATAGAAGTATGGACTTGCTCAGATTGTCTGCTATCACGTTGGATCTCATTGGTATGTGCGTTGCTACCAGAAATCAATTTGAAGAGATCACCTATTGTCACAGTCTCATAGCTTCCCGACACAAGGGGTAAAATCTGGTCCCTCTTTGTTGACATACCATGCTACAGGCATACTGTCTGTTTGAACTGCAGTAGGTCTGGAAGGGACATAGTCTTGGAACACCTACAACACTAGGAGTATTGCTCTCATTTCCAGGACACTGAAATATGTGCTGGCCTCTTTGGGGGACCAAGTCCCTTGAGCAGTCTTTCCCAAGAAATGCCCCCCTGCCCAATCTGGGAAGCATCTGTGGTCACTATGGCCTTGTGCTGAGGGAGGATAAATGGACAAGCTTGTAAAATTTTATCTGAGTGAATCCACCACCAAGGTATTTTTGCAGGCCTGAGTTATACTGATCTTGATGGACATAGGTTGATGCAGAATGGACCACTTAGTTGCTAATGTCCATTGAAGAATTCATATTTGGTATCTTGCTAGCACAACTAGAACTATTGCTGCAGACATGGATCCCAGGGTCTATAAAATCAGTGTGGCTGACATGAATGAGCTTTGAAGAAGTTTGTTGCTTTGAAAATGAATAGCTGTCATTGACATTGCGTTGAAGAAGGCCTCTATGAACTCTAATGTCTGACATGGTTAAAGATAAGATTTGTTGTGACTGATTGTAATTCCTGGATTGGAACAAACCAGGAGTACATAGTCATGAGCGGCTATCAAGCAGATGCTTGGTCAAAGAGGTAATGAGCCAGTGACAGAGATAGAGAAATAACCAGAATGCCTGCAGTCTCAAGTGAGCTGCTACTACTGCCATGCATTTGATGAACACTCTGGCGGCAGTGGTAAGGCCTAAGGGCAGTATTCTGAACTGCTAGTAAATGGCTTGCAGCAGGAAGCGTAGATATCACCTGGGCCATCTGTTCATTTTTAAGTGACAAGTACAAGTCCTAGAGATCTACTGAGCACATCCCATCGTACTTGTGCAGAAAAGGCAAGATGGACTGAAAAGTGACCATCCAGAACTTAGTATGCTGAATTGATTAGTTCAGAATGCTGAGATCCAAAAGAGGTCTCCAGTCCTGTTTTCTTTGGCACTTAAAAGTGTCTTGAGTAAGTTCTGGGTCCTTTCTGGTCTGGGGGCACCACTTGGACTTTTTCCTAACAGCTTCTATACTTGCAGAACTGCTGTTTTCTTCTGACTGGGTGGAACATTGGGAATTTTGTTTATTAATGGAGGGAATAGGGAAAAGGGAATTCTATAACCTCTGAAAATAATCTTCTGCACCGAAGTATCTTTTGTAATGTCCAGCCAGACTCACTGCTGCAGGGATAAGTGACCCCCGAATGCCTCCAGAGGTGGACGATGGGCCATCCTTCAGGAACGCTGATAGGGTCTCTCAGAAAAAGAATCTTTGGACCTCTGGTTCTGCGGGCCTCCTCTGCCGCATGAGCAGCATCTCCCATTTGAGTTTTCCCTCTGCCCCTGGGGGAACTTTCTCCATGTGAATCATGGAATGGACCCGGGGATTTCCTGAACCACATTTTCCGACCACCTCACTGATTCCTCAAAAAGGTTCTTTGAGGAGTCGAAAAACATTCACCCACTGCAGACAGGGTCTTACCATCTTGCTCGCACCTAGAGTGTGTGTCTTTCACCTTGGGGCTGAATAACAAACTTCCATCAAAACGATCAATGACAAAGGATGACTTGAAGGGCTCCGCAAAATCCCACAGACGCATCCAGGCATGCCTCCTGATGGAGATGCCTGAACCTGATGCCTTTGAGGCTCCTTCAGCTGCATGTGAAATAAGCCTCATGGATGGATTTGAAATAGATTGAAGGGTCACCAGCTGTGAAGCAATAGAAGACTCTACCTCAGAAATACTGATCCCTGACAGAGATCCTGAAAGTTCCTTGATCAAATCCCTCTGTAATCTGAAGTGGGCCAGGTAGTTCAGAAACCCGCGTGCAAAGTTCACTGAATCATGCACATGCTTCCTGAACCTGTCCAGCACCCTAAACTCTCTGTTAGGGGAATGAACAGAGGAACCCTGTTCCGCGAGTTCTTTCTTGGTGGCTGCCGCTATGACCATAGCATCTACTGCTACTCTTTTGTTCCAGAATTCCCTTCCCTTCAGTGGTGTCAGGATCCTATCTGGTATCTTTGGTATCAGCTCAACAGAATCAGGTTCCTTCCACACCCACTGAGATCACATCAATGAGCTCACCAGCGGGCAGAGTCACCCAGAAGTGTTGGGCTAGTACCAAACTAGGAGCCATAATCAAAACTCCTAACGATGTGGACATCCTACAAAAGGGCCCCACTGAGACAGATGCCTGGTGTCAAAGCCATGGCCACAAGCTCAATGCCAAAAAGTGCATTGTCATCCCCTTTGGTAAAAACTCTGTACCCATGAACTACCACATAGGCGGTAGTAACACCGACAGTGTGATAAGAGACCTTGGGACACAGGTGGACAAGTAGTCTCTCTTTTGATAATCACATCGCCACAGTAGTCAGGAAATCCTTCTACGTGGCACACCTCATCACAAAAGGTTTCTCAGCCAGGGGAAAAAAAAAGGTCATTGTTCCCCTCTACTCGTCACTCATTACACCCATTATACAGTACAACGCCCCTTTTGGTATGTACCTCACTAGACATCTACAATAGCTGGAAAGGCCACAGAAATACCTCACAAAGCTTCATACAGATGCCCCATGCAGACCATCTCAAAAATCTCCAGCTTTACTCCATCGCATATCGCCTACTCAAAGATGATCTCTGCCTAACATTCAAAGCTATGTCAAACCCAGAGATGCTGGACATGCTCCACTAAAAGAAATCCCAATCCCTCCGAGCTACATGCTCTAGGGACCTAAACCTTGTCACCACAATAAAAAGAACATGCAGGAGGGATAGAGTCCTGTCCCAGGGACTTCCCATACTCTGGAACAAACTACCTATCTATATCAAACAAAGATCCTCATTAGCATTCTTCAAGAAAAATCTTGATGACTGGATGGAAAATGGGAAATTCACCCCAGATATCACTTATGTGGCTCTACTCGACAGTAGCACAGGAAAATAGTTTTCCTGGGTGGCAAAAGACAAGGTACCTTTTCGGCTAGGCTTATATAGGCCCTAGGGCCAATAGCCTAGTACCTACCTATGAACCTAAAAGCCTCCAGGAATACAGATTCCTCTTAAGAATGGTTATCAGTAGACCAATCACCCCCTTGTTTAAGAATCTCTCAGAATATGTCATCAGATGGTGATCTGGGGCATCCTTCTGCTTCATCACAATCTGTATCCTCTGTGAATGACTCGAGGGGAGTCCAACTGTCTCCTCTTGCACTTTCTCTTTCTAGGGACCTCTTCAATGGATGTTACAGATAAATATTGGAAGAAATAATTATACCCTGGTGGGTAGCCTGGAGACTTTGGGCTGGCTGTCCCTGTGTAAAAGAATGCTGAGGCTCACGACACAGATAACTGAGACTGAGAGGGAAGATCTGTGGGGAGAGGAGCCATCTGACCCTAGAAGAGAATACTCTCTCTACTACCTCAAAGGCAGAATGTCCTGGGGAGAAGGATACCATCGGAAACAAGAAGGCAGGCTTCTGGACCAGCAGCTCCCTCAGACCTGAAGGCAACCCCACCTGAGGCAGGAGTCAGAACCCAGCAGTCGAATGCCAAGGCTCCAAGGGGTAGAGATGGCTCCAACAAGTTCAGAGTAGACTTCAACCCCTCAGATCTGACAACGAAGTTTCAGGTCTGAGAGTAATCCGACTCCACCACACTTGGTACTAGAACACTCAGAGAAGATATCGGATCCAAACATGAAGCCATCTTTGGATCTGAAACAGACAACGCCAAAAGTCTTGGATCCAGGGGCTCTGAAACCAAAAGCTGGACAGGAGAAGCAGCCAAAACTGGTGAGGTTGTATTAGGGGATGGTCTCCAGACCCATGGGGGTAGGAGTCATGAGAACTGCCATCTGAATTTATGTTGAGAGAAACTTCTGTCCATATCAGATTCTATGAAACTTCTGGACGAACAGGAAGATGCATTACCTAGAATGATGACGCCCTTCCAGGAACAGTAATGGGAGCCAAGAGGGTAGAGGATGCAAGGAAGATACATACCTAGTTCTAGGTAATGGCTTAGATTCATGAAGAGCTGAATCCAAAGATACAGATCTGGTGTCTAAAGAAATCACATCTGAAGGTTTGTCTTTAGGATTCAAAGTTTTTTAAGTTTTCTTGAGTGGTTCTGAGGTCGGATCTGAAGAGGATTAAGAGGAACTGGGTTGCTCTGAAACCCTTTTTTCTTGGCTTCCTTTCTCTAAGATTTGGATTGAGCTCCAGCAAGCGAATCTCCAAAGGCCTAAGGAAGAAGACCTTTTGAGTATTAGTTTATTTTTCCAGTCTATTAATCCTTACAAATACAGCATGAAGACTGCAAATGTTCAGGACCTAAACAATAAATGCGATGTTGGGCATCTGACAACAAATTTTATGCCTGCATTTACTTCATTTTTTAAACCCTTACTGTTTACCTGCCATTTTACCACATCATAAAATGAGTAAACAGTCTCACTTATAAAAAGTAAAATAACAAGAGAGAAGTTATAGCAGAAGGGTTGAAGTACATATGCATGTATATGTATGGGTCTACTTCAGATAATCAAAATTTCACTTACCCAAAACTCACTTAATTGAGTTGAAAACATCAAACATTCAAATAAGTGAACGCTCACATTACCGGATTTCTACACACTGAGTGAAGGCAGTTGGCCAACATTCAACCAACAAATATGCCACAGCATGTCAAACCCACCCAGGTTGGGGGCTTTGCCTACCACCCCCCCAACCACCTAACTAAGTATACCAACTCCGATATTGCACTACAGTGGGGAAAAGGGAACATTTCCCCATGCTGGCTAACTGCCTCCATTCCGAGTGTACACATTTGGTGATGTGAATGCTTGCTTAATTGAACATTCAGTGTTTTCATCTTGATTAAATGGGTTTCGGGTAAGTGAACTTTATCTGATGTTGTCAATTTTCATTCTGTCCTCAACATATGGGACAGAGTCCCCAGCTACCTAATTTCCAGGCAGACTCAAGGAAGGATATTCATGAGCACCACAGAGCCAAAAGATGCCCTTCCTCAGGAGACCAGATCCAATTGGTAATGAGTAATAAAATTATGGTGAGTAGCCCAAGTAGCTGCTGCACAAATATCAGCCATGGACATGCTGGACTTTAAAACTGAGGAAGCTGCCATGGATCTGGTGGAATAGGCTTGAACAAGTTTTGCCAGAGCAATGCCAAATGTGTTATACACAAAGGAAATGCGATTCATTATATACCTAGACAGAGTAATTTTATTAACTCGTTTACCCAATGTTGGGTCTGCATATGAAACAAATAACTGGTCAGAATTTCTGACATTTTTAGTTCTATGTAAGTATAAATGCAAATGTCTATGAACATCTAATAAATGTAACACATTCACCTTTGTTAGAAAACTTGGGAAAGAATACTGGCAAAATAATAGACTGATTTATATTGGATTCCGACACCACCTTTGGAAGAAATGATGGGTTGGTACGTAAGGTTACCCTGTCTTTATGGAAAATGGTTTTGAGCACAATGATTGGATCTCAGAAATTCTTCTGGCAGAAGTAATGGCTACTTAGAAAATTATTTTCCATGAAAGATATTTGAGTTTGCATGTAGCAGAGGGTTCAAAAGGAAATTGTGTAACAGACTGCAGCAGAAGGTTTAGGTCCCAAGGGGGAGTAGGATCTTTAAAGGGGAGCTTAAGAGTAGAGTGCCTTTCAAAAATGCTTTGTTCAACTTATGGGATGTTACAGAAGAACCATTTATTCCAACATGAAAATTTAATATCACTGCTAATTGTACTTTAACGGTAGATGAACCCAACGCCTTCTTCAAAAAGATGCGCTAGAAATTCAAAGATATTATGAATGGGGGCTGTAAAAGGGTCAACATTATGTTGTTGAGCTCAAAAAACAAATCTCTTCCATTTGCTGGAGTATAGTTTCCTAGTGGAAGTTTTATGGGAGAACAAAAGAATATGACAGACAGGAAAAGAGAGCATAGATTGTGTGGCTATTAATGGAACTGGAGAAACCGGGCAGCCAGCCTGAGGTTTACTATGTCTGGATGTATCATGTCTGTCAGGTGAGAAAAGAGGTCCTGAGTCGGACTCAGAAACCAAAGTGGTTGAATCAGGTAAGGTCAAAGGAAGGGGAACCAAATTTGTCAAGGCCAATAAGGGGCAATGAGTATGACCTAGCTCTTCAATCTTGTAGCTTTCTGAAGAAATTTGGGAATTAATGGAGTGGGAGGATACATATAAAGGCGACCGGTGGGGCCAACTGTGAAGTACAGCGTCCCTAGGGGATTCCCCCTGTGGTGGGGGTATTAGGGCAAAGCAGCTGCTGTATTCGTTATTCAGGGGGGGTGCAAATAGATCACAGCAAGGCCAATCCCACTGATGGAAAATCGTGTTTGCAATCTTTTTGTTGAGGGACCGTTTGTGAGGTAGAAGAATACACCTGTTTAATTTGTCTATCACATATTTCCCCAGAATGTGCATTGCTAAAAGAAAGCGGTTGGAAGAGATCGCCCATTGCCACACTCTGATAGCTTCTCTACACAATGGGTAGGGTTTGGTTCCTCCCTGTTTGTTGACGTACCAAACAAGAGACAGGTTGCCACACTGTACTGCAATTTTCCCCAAAGGGAGAGTATTCTGAAATGCCTGCAATGCTAACATCACTGCTCTAATCTCTAGAACATTTACATGCAAATTTGCCTCCTCAGTGAGACCAGATGCCTTGGACTGTCTTCCCAATGATAGTGTCCACCCCACACACACACACAAACACTATCTGGGAAGCGTCTGTGGTCAACTATGACCTTGGGCTGAGGGGGATTGAATGGACAACCTTGTAGAACCTGGTCTGAATTAATCCATCACTTGAAAATGCTCTTGCACATGTGAGTGATTCTTATCTGGTAAGACACAGACTGATACGGAATCGACCACTGAGCAGCTAACACCGATTGAAGAATTCTCATATAAAAACTTGGCAAGTGGTACTAATGTTACTGCTGCCACCACTGGCCCAGAGCCTGAAGAACCAGTTGGGCTGAAATTGAGGTGCTGGAAATTATTTTTTTGACTTGGAATCTTATAGTCTGAACTATCAAAAATACAAGGGAAGCAATGGTTATTTTTGTATTGAGAATTGCTTCTATAAACTGGTTATCTCCAGAACAGAGCAAGTCTGGAGAAACTTGTCTCTTGCCCACATGAGTTGGTACCTGGTTGGAGGGGAAAACAGCCAGTCTACATATGGAAACACTCTTTGCAGTCTTAGTTGAGCTGCTACTAACGCCATGCACTTGGTAAACACACTGGGAGCTGTGGTCCAAAGGGCAGTACTCTCAACTGATAATGATTGGCTCCCAGCCAGAAGCGCAAGTACCTTTTGGATCATATGTTCATTTTTATATGATAGTACATGTCCTGAATGTCTATAGAACACATGCAGTCGTCCTTGCCCAGAAAGGGGAGAATGGACTGAACCGTGACCATCTGAAACTTGTTTCTTCGAACCATCTTGTTTAGTTTGGTGAGATCCAGAATTGGTCTCTAGTCTTCTGTTTTCTTTGGCACCAAAAGGAACCTTGAGCAAGTTCTAGATTCCATACGGTCTGGCAGGCCCCTCTTGGATGACTCTCTTTCTAGGACCTATTGTATTTGAATTGCTGCTAGTTTCCTCTGACTGGGTGGAACAATGGGTCTTCTTCTTGAGATTGGAGATGAAAGGGAAAAGGGTATTATATAGTCCCTAGAAATAACCTTTTGCACCCATGTATCTTTTGTTACATCTAGCCAGGCTCTCTGGTGCAGGGTTAATAGTCCCCCAACAGTCTACAGAGTTGAAAAATCAGGCCTACTTTCAGGAGTGCTGGTAGGGTTTGTCAAAGAATGACTCTCTGAAACCCTGGTTCTCTGGGCCACTTCTGTCTGCTTCTTAGGGAACCTCCTCTACATGTGTCTTGTAAAGGACCCTGAAACTTCTTGAACCACATTTTTCGATTACCTCATTGATTCCTCGAAAAGGTTCATTGCAGAGTCGAAAAAAGCATGCCCACAGCAGACAGGGTTTTTCTGTCTTTTTTTCACATCTGGATAATGTGTCTTTTGTTTTGGGACTGAAGATGTTCTGTTAAAAGAAACATTGACAAAAGAGGACTTGAAAGGCTCTGCAAACTCACAGAGGCACATGCAGGCATGTCTCCTTATGGAAACACTTGAACTCACTGCCCTTGAGGTTCCCTCTGCTACATGTGAGATCAACCTCATTGATGTGTTGGATATGGACTGTACGGTCATCAGCTGGAAAGTAACAGATGCCTGAACTTCATCAGAAACAGCACCTGAGAAGGTATTTGGTAACTCCTTGATCAAATCCTTATGTAATCTAGTAAAGTGTGCCAAACAGTTCAGAGACCTCAAAGTAAAGGTCAGTGAAGCATAGACACTCTTCCCAAATCTGTCCATCGCCTGCAACTCCCTGTTGGGGGGATGGACAGAGGAACTTTCCTTGGCTAGTTCCTTCCTGGTGGCCACTGCAACAACTGTGGCATCAGCAGGAACTCCCTTTCCCCAAAACTGCCAATCCATAGGTGGTGCCATTATACTATCTGGTCTGCGAGGAATGGGCTTACTGGTGTCAGGGTCCTTCCACCCCGGCCAAGAGATCAAGTCAATGAGTTCAGTAGCAGGTGGAGTCACCCAGGAAGTAGACAGGCCAGTATCAAAAGCCTCCAGGAGAACAGATTCCTCAGATGTAGGGTTTCTGGACATCCTCTCTGTTTAAAAATTTCTAGGATGCCTCCAAATGAGGCATCTTCAAGAAGTGATCGTGGGGACCCTTTGTCTTCATCAAAATCGGTGGCTTCAGTGATGGACTCCTCTGGGGAATCTGTGCATGTCCTCTTAACACGTCCTCTTCTTAGGGATCTCCTCAGTGGGGTGCTCTGGAAAGGTATCAGATGAGGAGAAAACAATTCCCTGGATGGGAGCATGGGAGCCTGGGGTTTGGCACTGTCTGACCCTGTGGAAGGAGATGGTGAGGCTCTGAGCATTGAGACTTCAGGGTAGAAGACTTAGGATCTGAGGGGGATGGTTCTGTCAGAACTTTCGAGGCAGAAAATACTCTCTTCACAGCCTCGAAAGGAGAACGGCTCAGAGAGGGAGGGAGAGAGAGGTGATGTCATATCCAAGAAGACAATCTTCTGAATCGTAAGCCTCCACTACTCGGAGGGCAAAACCTCAGGGGTGGAAGCCGGAGCTCAGCTGTACAATGCTGAGGCTCCAAGGTGCAGAGATGGCTCTGAAAGCTTTGGGGTCGAATGAGGCACCTCGGATCTGGCAGGCAAATTATGGCTCCTGGTGCTCTCCAGATCCAACAGGACCAGAGCTCGCAGAGGAAATCTCGGGTCTGAGGATAAAGCTATCCTTGGATTTGAACCAGATGGATCCTGATGGCTCAGATCCAAAAACTCTGAAGAAACATGAGTCACAGGAGGGATCTGTAAAGGGGGAGTAGCAGACATACAAATCTCCTGACCCAGAGGGTGAACACCAATCTAGCTCTGCACCAAGAGAGTCTTCCTCACCAGTCTCTCCGCATCTTTTTCGGTAAGGCTTCTTGAAGAATGAGTGGAATATATGGGCAGTGACCTGGGTCTTTCTAAAAATGGGGAAGATACTCTGCCAGGGACCAGATCCAGTGACGGGGCATACCTTGTTCTAAGAAGTAACTTGGCAGTTGGCTGAAAGCCAGATTCGGATTGCATTGTATCTGACAAAATCATATCCGAGAGCTTTGTCTTCATCGGATTCAACTTAGGAGGCTTTGGAAAAAGATACTTTTTTCTTAGCAGGATCCTGTATGTTTGCCTTTTTTGGATCTGGGATGGAGACCAGGTCCTTATAAGACCTCTTTCTAGAGGAGTCCAAAGCTGAGAAGGAGGAAGATGGCTTCAGAGAAGAGGTTTTTGTAATTTCTGTCTTAAAGGGAGTTCCCTCCGATATAGCCTCTCCAAATGAAGAAAGAACACCTTTCAGTATCAGCTTATTTCTACTAACACGTGAAGATTAAAGCCATGGCATATAGAGTAGTCCTCCTGTAAATGGACAGGACCTAGACAATAATAATAATCAAATATGTTTACCCAAAATGGCGAAATTCCGAAACATGGAACAGTGATTTTTTTCCCAGGGAAAAAAATCACTGGGCTGTTTTCAGGACTTTGCCATTTCCCTCACTGTGGTGCAATCTCAGAGTTGGTATATTTAAGAAGGGGGTGTGTGGGGGCCCCATTTTGTGTTTTTTTTTTTTTTTTTTTTTAATGAATCAGTGATTTTTTTTCCCTGGGGGAAAAAAAATTGCTGATCAGTGTGTTCGGCGTTTTGGATTTTCGAAGTGTTTGGGTCGATTATACAGCATACGCAATTTCAAGCATTCGCTGATATAATATAGACCCCTTCTGCAACACACAAAGATGAGCATTCTCTTGATAGTAAACAGACCTACTCGAGGCTCTCCCACAGCTGAACTACAAGGAAAAAGTACAGTTGTGTACACTTACCATAAATGTAGATGTTTGAGTGTATTCACTGTTGCAGTCATCACACTTGGGTTATCTGCCTGCAGGTAGCCCTCAGTCGGCCTGAATACCAGAGTCTTGGGATTTCTGTGTCGGATGCTGTAGCCTCTTCCATGACGTCAGGTCGCCAGGGGTATAAAACATGCAGCCGACGCCATTATATCAGTTTTGCTTGCCCCAGATGTCAGGGGCGCCCAAAATAGGAAGCAATTACATGGTGTGGAACACCTCCAGTAAAAAGTAAATACCACTGCCATAAGATATGGCCGAAAAGAGGAAAAGAGGATAGGTAGAGAGTATAGAAAAGTCAGGGGGCTGGAGGGAGGGTAACCAGGACTGCAACAGTGAATACACTCAAACATCTACATTTATGGTAAGTGTACACAACTGTACTATGTTCTTCATGTTTCACTGTTGCAGTCATCACACTTGGGTTGATTCCCAAAGCTGAGGAAGGGTTGAGGCAGTCAAGCAGTATTAGGGCTGGCTAGCAGGCCTTGTAAGACTGCTGTGGCAAATCCAGCTCTGGATTTAGAAAAGATGGGCAAGTGGTAATGCTTGTTGAGTGTGTGCAGAACTCCAGGTTGCAGCTTCCAGGATGTCCCTGGTAGGGACTCCCCTGAGAAATGCTGTAGAGGTTGAGGTAGCCCTAATGGAATGAGTTCTGATCCCCTGTGAGGCAGGTTTTCCATGGTGTTTGTAGCAGAAATGGATGCAGTATGCTATCCATTTGGAAATGGTTTGCTTTGAATGGCCTTGCCCTCTGCCCCGTAGCAAAGCTGATTAGCAGCTGGTCAGATGTTCTGAAAGGTTTACTCCTGTCAAGGTAGAACCTGAGCTGTCTGTGCACATCCAAGGAATGCAGGATCCTTTCCCCTTTATTCTGAGGATTAGGGAAAAAGGTTAGTAAATGGATGGATTGGTTTAAAGCCATGCTGGATACCACCTTGGGCATAAATGATGGGTTAGTCCTGAGGGAAACCCTGTCAGCATGGAAAATAATGAAGACTTCCCCTAATTAGAATAATAAGGTCTTCCGCCATTCTAAGCATTTGCTTTTGTGGCATGGGAGCATGAGCATGTGCTTTGAACGTTGGTTTTTCTAGACGTAGTGAGAACTCCGGGCCTGTGAAACTCATTATTTTTAGTTGGAAATGAAGTTGTCTGTTTAATATGAATATCGGTAGGTCAGAATACACCCTCAGAAGTCGATGTTGCACAGCGGCTCCAGACCCATCCAAGGTAGAGACATCTGCAGGTTCCACAGTCGAAGAAGCATCTTGCGGCATACTGGACTCCGAATGCGTCTCAGCAGAGGCCTGCGAATCTGTAGAAGCAGGCATCAGGGGCTGCAAAGGCACCCCCACTGAGTACCGGTGGACTAGCGACTAGTTTAGCGGAAGTGTCGTCGGCAGTTTTTGACCTATGCGGTCTGTCTCTGTCTTTGCACTTTTTTGGAATATCAGTAGTCGGATGGCTTACCAAAGCCATTTCGGAATAGGGAGAATGAGAGCGAAAGAATTTAGCGACAAAAATAGCCCGATGACAAATGGTTCGGGCATTAAACAAGGCACAAAATCGACAGCAAGGAACATCATGGTCTGGGCCTAAACATGTGATGCAGTAAGAATGAAAATCTCTGTGAGGTATTTGCTTTCCACAGGCAAGACAATTGTTAATTTTTTTCTGACATCGGTTAGAGCAAGCAAATAGAATCCCCAACGGGGTACTTAGCTTTAGAAGACTTCAGGTCTGAAACTCGAAATAACGAAAATGTCAGGTAGCGGTCGACCAGCACTCGCGAACTGCTTCTGCTTCGTGCTCCTTCTCGGCAAGAAAGACTGATGTAATGGCGTCGGTTGTATGTTTTATACCCCTGATGACCTGACGTCATGGAAGAGGCGACAGCATCCGACGCAGAAATCCCACGACTCTGGTATTCGGGCTGAATGAGGGCTACCTGCAGGCAGATAACCCAAGTGTAAAGATGCAACAGTGAAACACGAAGAACATCTATGGGAAGCTATTGTCTATTTGCAGGCAACTGACTATTTTCTGCTGTCAAAATGTGCACAAGCTTATAAAACAGGTTAATTCTGAAGAGACCCATTTCACATTTTTAAGGATGGACAACAAGGCTGACAGAAACTGTGCATCCCCTAATTTGTTTGTAACAATTGACTGTTGTGTTAACGGTCTGAACAAGAAACTGACCTGATGTAACAGCACAAGGGAATACTTTCAAAGCCAAACTGCCCAAATTGCTTTCACACTTATGGGTTGCACTTTTAAGGAGGTGTTTACTTCTCCTGAATCAATGTGTTTGAAGTATGCCCACAAGCATAATCCGAACCAGGTATTGCAATTAAGTTTATGGATTGACCAACTATCACTACTAGAAACTTAAGTCACTTTGTGGGGTCTGATCACCATTTCAAATGGAAGAAAAGATGGCAAAGGTGAAATAAGTAACATGAACAGGTAATGACTGACACCATCTGAACCTTAACAGTTCATTATGCTTTTCTCAAATGTGGCCATGCATACAGCACAGAGTTTATGAAGGAAATCTTAATCCAACACATGGATATCTTCTTGCTGCAGACAAGTCTTTTGGACCAAATTATTTAATCAATCAAGTTATCTCTGTCCACACTCCTGAAATAAAAAAAAAATCTTTTGCAGTACATTGTTTACACAAATATGTAGCCCCTGAAATAATCATCTGAGATTGTCTTCCAGTTTACAATTTTAAAAATAAATGTAATACATGGTCTCAGCTGTGTAAAGGGAATACATCTGTTTCTGCAAACAGGAAACTACTGTACCAGTAGAGAGAAAACAGATTCTTTTTGCTCTTATGAGAACAGGGGTCTATATCATAATCGCGAAAGATGGAAACTGCGAATACGAAAATGTCGACACATAATGAGCGGACTACCAGAAGAGTGAACCACCAGAACAGTGAAAGGCAAAACATTGAATTGATTTGTTCGGCCAGCAGGGCAATTCTGGGGATAAGGGTATATACCCTTTTCTCCATTGTAGTATGATCTCGGAGTTGGTATATTTAAGTAGGGGGGTGTAGGAGGGCTTGCCTCCCCTGCAAAAGTGTGTTTTGTTACTGTTTTTTGTAGTTGGTTTAGGTATACTTACATGGCGCTGTTGGTTAGGGAAATCCATTAGATGTGGTTTTCGTTGATTAGGTGGTTCGCTCATCTGGTAGTTCGGTCTTTTTGTGTTGACGTTTTTGTATTCGCGGTTTCCATCTTTAGCGATTATGATATAGATCCAAGAACAATTATACCCCAAAATAACCCATTTTTTTGACATACAGAGAGAAACCTTTGACTGAGACCGAGACAGCTACAATTTGAGTAGCGAGTTAAGCACTAGAACAGGTAGGTATGGAAGGATGGGAACTAGCAGCTTTTGCTGGTTCATTTATCCTAGAGAAAGTGAGAGAGAGAGAGAGAGATGGTCCCAGATGTACACTGTATCCATTCTGTTGGAAACAGTGACAACAGAATACGGGTTGAAAATTACTTGAGTCACCCTAGTAACATGGAAATAGTACAGTTTTGTACCTACCATAAATGTAGATGTTCGAGTGCTCATACAGCTGCAGTCATTACAGATGGGTTATTCTGCCGTCAGGCGGGTCCTCGGTCGGCCGAATTCCAAAGTCTAGGTCTGGCGTCGGTTGTCGTCGCTTCTTCCCTGACGTCAGTGCGGCAGGGGTATAAGAGAGGCAGCAGATGCCATTTTCTTCAGTTTTTCTTGCCCCAGATGTCAGGTGCCCCCAGAAGGAAGGCAAAACATTATATTATGCAAACATGCAATGTAGATAAATCAAAAACAGTAGTTGCAAGCAAATACACCATAAAAGAATACCCCACATAGGTTGTATGATAAAGGTGTTTGTCATAAGGCCTGTCCTAAGAGGGGATGGAGGGAGGGTAGCCTGGACTGCAGCTGTATGAGCACTCGAACATCTACATTTATGGTAGGTACAAAACTGTACTATGTTCATCGTGCATACAGCTGCAGTCATTACAGATGGGTAGAATCCCAAAGCTAAGTAAGGGTGGTAGGTACTAAGTGGAACTAGGAGGAGTTAGGATGCCCTGCAGGACTGCTGTGGCAAAGCCCGCTCTAGATTTAGAGTATAGGGGAAGGTGGTAGTGCTTGGAGAAAGTGTGCACTTAACTCCAAGTAGCTGCTTCCAAAATGTCCTTGGTAAGGACCCCCCCTGAGGAAAGCTGTAGAGGTAGATGTAGCCCTGGTGGAGTGGGATCTGATGTATACAGGCACAGATTTCCCATGAAATGAATAACAAAAGCGTATGCAGTGGGTTATCCATTTTGAAATTGTTTGTTTGGAAATAGCCTTTCCTTGAGCACCTGTAGAATAGGACACAAAGAGCTGCTCAGATTTCCTAAATGACTTTGTTCTGTCCAAGTAATAACAAAGTTGTCTGTGAATATCCAAGGAATGTAGTAGTCTTTCTCCTTTGTCCTGTGGATTTGGATAAAAGGTAGGCAAATGAATAGTCTGATTCAAAGCTACACTGGATACTACCTTTGGCATGAAGGTAGGGTTGGTTCTTAAGGAAACTCTGTCCTGATGGAAAATGATGAATGGTTGCACAGCCATGAGGGCCTGTAGCTCCGAAACCCTGCGTGCTGAGGTAATAGCCAGAAGGAAGGCTGTTTTCCACGACAAGTATTGTAGCTCTGTTGAAGAAGCCGGCTCAAAGGGAGGCAGGGTCAGCTTTTCCAATACGAAGATGAGGTCCCAAGCTGGGACTGGTGGTTTCCGTGGGGGTTTTATATTTTTTGCCCCTCTGAGAAACTGCCTTAATAGAGGATGTGAGAATAAAGGAGGATCTGTATTGTATTGTGCAGAAATGGCTGAAGCGTGCATCTTGATGGAGGAGAAGGAAAGGCCACTGTAACATTTCAGCTAGGTACTGTAAAATTTGTGGTATATTTATTACCCAAGGATTCTGGCCCTTTTCTTGATTCCAGGAACAAAAACGTTTCCATTTGGCGGAGTAGGTTTTTCTAGTAGAAGGTCTTCTGGCCTCCAAGAGGACATCCTGAACCTCCTTGGAGAGGAGAGTCTGTTGGGAAATTAAGGTATTCTCCATGCAGCTAGATTTAAGGTTTTGAGCTGGCTGTGAAGGGTTTTGTAGTTGTGCTGGGACAACAGAAGAGGAACTAGAGGTAGGATCCATGGTGGTGAGTGTGACAGGCTCTTTAGGAGAGGATACCAGTGCTGTCATGGCCAGTCTGGAGCAATGAGAATCATTTGTGGCCTCTCTGCTCTGGCTTTTAATAGAACTTTGGTCAGTAGAGGAAGAGGCGGGAAGGCATAGACTGTCAATGTTGTCCAATTGAAGGAGAGTGCGTCCACTTTCCAGGCCTGTGGATGATAGGTCCTTGAACAGAATTTTTTCAACTGGTAATTTCTGTGGGTAGCAAATAGATCTATGTCTGGCTGTCCCCATGCCTGAGTTAGCTTTGAGAAGACTTGAGGATGCAAATTCCATTCGTGTGGGTCTGTCATGTTTCTGCTTAAGTTGTCTGCCAGTGTGTTTTCTTTCCCTGGCAGGAATTGTGCCTGTAGTTGAAGTTGTAATTCCAGAGCTGTGTTCCACAGGGTCATGGCTTGCCAGCACAGGGGGTATGAATGAGTTCCCCCCTGTTTGTTTATGTACCACATGACTGTGATGTTATCTGTCCTTATCAATAGCTGGCCTGGATGCAGTAGGTCCTTGAAGGTCATAAGAGCATTTTGCACGGCTAGCATCTCCTTTTGGTTGATGTGTAGGTGCTTCTCTTTTTGGGACCATTTTCCCTGAATGCACTGATCTGCCATGTGTGCTCCCCAGGCGGGTAAACAGAAAGGGAGACCTGTGTTTCTTTGGCATGCTTGAGCCCACCACAAAAATTCCTTTTGAAGGCATGGAATGAGTGGTATAATTGTTTCCAAGCTGTGGCTGTGTTGAGACCATACGTTTTTTAGGTACCATTGTAGTTTCCTCATATGCAGCTTTGCATATGGTATCAGTAGGATGCAAGATGCCAGGAATCCCACAGCCTGCAGGACTTTCCTTGCAGTTAGTCTGGTTAAAGTTGCCATTTTGTTGGAGTATTGAGACAGTTGCCCTTGTTTGTCTGGCGTGAGGTAGGCCATCTGGGTGGTTGTATTTAAGCTGGCACCCAGGAAAATTATCTGTTGAGAAGGTATTAGTTTTGATTTCTTTTTGTTCACTGTGTATCCCAGGTAGTTTAACAGTTTTATTACAAACGCCAGATGCTGCAATAGAATGTCCTTGCTGTCCGCTTGGATCAGGCAGTCGTCCAGATATGGGCAGATTTGTATTCTTAGTTGTCTGCAGAAGGCAATTACTGATGCCAGGCATTTCGTAAACACTCTGGGTGCAGCAGATAAGCCAAAGGGCAATGCAGAGAATTGATAATGGGTTGAACCTGCAAGAAATCTGAGGTATCTTCTGCAATCTTGTCTGATAGGGACATGCAGGTATGTCTCCTTGAAGTCCAACGTTACCAGCCAAGACTCCTTGCCCAGCATGGGAAGAAGCTGCTGTAAAGTGAGCATCTTGAATTTTGGTACCTGTAGATATGTGTTTAGGATGGATAGGTCTAAGATGGGTCTCCAATCTTTGTCCTTCCTTGGTACCAGAAATAGTCTGGAATAAAAGCCTTGACCTTGTTCTTTTGCAGGTACCTCTTGAATTGCTTTCATATCTATGAGAGCGGAAATTTGTCTTTGTGCCTCTGCCCATTGATTTTGTGGCAGGTTTGGCAAGCCTCTCATTTTTGGAAGGGTGTGAAAGTGGAACCTGTAGCCTCTGTCTATAATGTCCAGAATCCATTTGTCTTTTGTAACAATGTGCCAGTTTTTTGAAAATAATGCCAGTTTTCCGCCCAAAGGTGCTGCCATTATAGCTTTGTTTGGCAGGCATAGGGGGAAGTCATTGTGCCTGTTTTCTAAATGACTGTGGTCTATTTTCTCCACCCCTTGGGGTTGGTGCTTGCCACTGTCTAGCTCTGTAAGATCCTTGAGGTTGTCCTCTACCCCTTGGGCGTCTGTATCTGCCCCTTTGAGGTCTGTCCGTGGCTGGAAAGGACCAATATTTTGAAGGCCAGTTTCTGCTGAAGCATGGAGGTTGCACCTGCAAGAAATCTTTAACTGTTTGCATAGATTTCGCTTTTTCCTCCATTTTCTTTAGTACCTCCTCAGCTTGAACACCGAACAATACATCTTTTTGAAGTGGTGCATCTAATAACTTTGCTTTGACATGATCTGGTAAGGTTTGCTCTTTGAGCCAAGCGTGTCTACGTATGACAGACCCTGTGACAGCAGCTCTACATGAGGCCTCTAAAGCATCAAAACCACATTGCAAGGAATGTTTACCCACTTGCTCTGCTCCATGCAACAAATCCTGCAACTCTTTCAAATCTGGTTGTTCTGTTTGTGTCATTTTGCTTTTCAGCTGGGATAACAAAAACTGTTGGTACTTTAACATATGAAATTGACAGTTTAATGCCCTCATGGTTAAAGTGGCTGATGTATACACCTTTTTCCCCCACCTTTCTAATGCTCTGGAATCTCTCTCTGAAGGTAAAGGGTTTTTAGCAGTAGAGGCCTTTATCCCCTTGGGACCCTGTGAAATTGTTTCTGGGTCAGCAGTATGGCTTTTATAAAGGAACTGGTGGGAATCAGGAACCCGGTAATACCTGTCTGGTTTAACAGGGGCTGGAGGTAAAGAATCTGGATTAAGACTGGCTTCTGCGTACACATCATCCAAAATATCTAAAACAGGAGGGATAGCCAGGGGCCTATGCTGAGGGAGCAGTAGAAATTCCCTGAGCCTTTTCTTGGAATCTGAGTAATCTTGGCCTTCCCAGTGGAAGTTCTCCCTCAATGTATGCAGGGTTTCCCCAAAAGAGTAGTCCTCAGGGGGGGAGACTGAGGGAATAGACTCCTCAGCATCAGAGTCTTCAAAAGGGGAATAGGCATAATCCTGGTCCTCAGAATGGTCTGAGGTAATAGAAGCCTGGTCTGAGGAAGGGAAGTCTTCCTCCAATCTGGGTCTTTTGTCAGAGGGGGGTTGAGAACCCCTGATGAGTTATCAAATCCTCAGCCATTTTAAACATCTGTTTTTTAGGCATGGGGCCTTGAGAGGAGGTCTGAGGGCCCTGTTATTTAGTTTTGATGGTAGCTTTAGACCTAGTGAAGGCTTTAATAGAGAAGGTGGTAGGCCTGAAGACGCCTTCAGAGATGGCAGGCCTCACTAAATTTTCGGTTTCCCCGCCAAGAGTGGCGTCGGTATCTGCAGTGGGAATAGGGACCGAGGAGCCTGTGACCTCGCGTACTGAAGACACCGGTAAAATAGTTTAATCGGTAGTCAGGGGCTGCGTAGGCGCCTCACTGAGAACCGGAGAACCTGTAGTCGGCCTAAGTGTGGTCTCAGTACTCTGTGCGGACCTCTGATGTCGGTCCTTATCTTTGCGTCTTTTCCCTAAAACTGGTGTTGGCGTATCCGACGACATGATGTAATTAAATTTTTTGCCAAAATAATGAAGGGCGAACTCCGCCCGGCACTTAGTGTGCTTGTTGAACCTAGCACAAAAACGGCAGGCCGAGACGTCGTGGTCTGGCCCTAAGCAAGGTATACAGAAAGAGTGAAAATCCTTATGCGGTATTTGCTTCCAACAAGAAATGCAATTATTAACTTTGTCTGACATCGGTCTGAGGCAAGAAAAGTTTCCCCAACGGGGTACTTAGCTTTAAAGAAGACTTCGGCTGAAATACTGTTCGTAAATCTCAGGAGCTGGCCGACCAGCACTTGCGAACTGCTTCTGCTTCGGGCACTGCGCGGCAAGAAAGACTGAAGAAAATGGCGTTGGCTGCCTCTTTTATACCCCAGCCGCACTGACGTCAGGGAAGAAGCGACGACAACCAACGCCGGACCTAGACTTTGGAATTCGGCCGACCGAGGACCCACCTGACGGCAGGATAACCCATCTGTAATGACTGCAGCTGTATGCACGATGAACATCAAGGAATAACTCTTACAGGAAACATTCTGAAAATCTGGAAAATAAAGTACGAAGCTCAAGGTACTACAGACAGAAATTCATAACACAAATTAAAAGTGCTTTGACTGGGAAAGTGATGTGACTTACTCCACAGTAAACACAAATGACACTAATACAAAAAGTCCGTGAATATGTTAAATCTGGATTAAGTCAAAAGAATCCAGAAGGTAATAGCAACTAGACTACCCTCAGATAAAAGAAAGGTTATTGGTGGAGCACACAGGAGTCCGGACTACGGATTGCCCTTTTCTACACACGTACATCCAATACAACAGCAAGCCAGCAAAAGAACAGCTTGGAGTCTTCTAATGACATTAATGTAATGTATGCTCTCTGTTGAGCACAGGGATAAAACCCTGGCTTCAGCCCAGATGATTCAGCACTGATTAGCAATCGTGGTCGTGAATGATCGATACTTGCACTCCCATCTTGGCTGGAAGGAAGGAACCTGATTGGCTTCTAGCAGAAACAGAAGATCCAAGAAGCAGCACATTGACACATCTGCATTCCAGTCTGTGCATACCACAGAAGTCACATGTGGCAGATGCATGGGAGTATGCATGTGCCCTGGGATGGTACTTTGAGAAAATATGGCCATCACACTGCTATGGGGACCAGCCAGCAGACCATGGGAAATAGCAATCAATCATCTATGTTTTCCTGGATGACAATCTCCTTACCATTCAGCTCTTGTCCAAAGGACATTACTGCTGAAAAGGGGATGTCACCAACAGGCTAATTTCCAATGGAAAACAGCGACCTTCTTCATAGGGTCAAGTAGGGTGGAGGTGATCCAGAGATGCTAGGAAATGAACAGACAATATACTAGTTGAAGAAGGCTGATGGCTGGCAGGCATGAGGGCAAAAAGCAACATGAAAAAGAAAAATACATGCCATGGCTGGTAAACAAGATGGTACAGAAAGGATGACAATGGAGTCAGCAAGATTGGAGGAATTATCTAAAAAATGGCAGATTAAATTCAATGCAAAGAAAACCCCAATAAAGCATATGGGAAGCTGTAATACTATTCCTTTAGTTATGCATTTTTTCTTGTGATGGCCAGAAAGGAGTGGAAAATGATTTGAAGGTAGCTAAATGAGAAGATCTAGAAGCAAGCAGGGAATACAATAAAATAATAAAGGTGATCAGTGCGTAAAGGAACAGGTATCTGCAGCTGAAAACAAAAAGCTGCTATCCCTGTTTATACCAGCGTTAAGAGCCCACTTGAAACATTATATGCAGCTCTACAGATTTCATCTTTGCAAGGTAACAGAAAACCAAGCAGCAGTTCAGAAGATAACAACAATGCTGCGTGACCTCCACTAGAGATGACAGAGAAGGTGGGTAAAAACTTAATGAAGTCCTCGCGAAGTAACAGAAGACAAAGGAATGGGATGGGACATTTCATTAGATCACAGCAAACACAATAACTACCAGAGGAACCGTTTCTCAATACCATAATAGTTCACAAAATGGAAATGCTCTCTATATATCAAACCTTCTCACCTTTCCCCCCAGGAAAGCAGAATCCCCATATACTTTGATATATTATTACAAACTCCAAAATATAAACACACTAGCCATAGAAAAATGCTATCTGCTACAACCAAAGTATTTTTCTTTCTACATAAGTCATTACCATTTTTTGAGTATGTCAAGGACATGCATTTACTCAACTGCAATTTGGTGAATCTCGGTTTGCCAAGCTGTTCCAGTCAAGACAAATTTCAGCATCAAGTAAGTGCAACAGGGTATCAACTTTCAAAAAAGTAATGTCTTGAGAAAAAAAGAGAATATAAGGTGGATGTGGTTCAGGAGAGTTACAAGGAATGTTCTTCCCACAGAAAGGTTTTGAGATTACTAGAACAGCATTCTTAAGCTAACATAGTCAAAACAGTAGCACAATTAAAACATGAATGGGTAAACACTAGACTATCCCGTATAGGAGTGGGGGGAAATAACTTGTTCAGTTTAGCAGAATAAGCTGGTTACAGAGTAGGTTAGAGAGGACCATAACTGATCACTGGAGTAGTGAAATTAGAACTTTGAATGGAGAGAGTGTATATCAAGTTCAAGGCTGCATTGCCCCAGATTATTTCCCATATTCTGGGGTACAGGAAAACTGCAATACTAGATATAATTAGCAAAGCTGAAGGGGTTCAAAGCCCAGTGGAAAGAAATGCTTAAAAAGTGTAACAGGGTTTCAGAACTGATAATTTTTTATTTTAAATTTCCAAATTACTTTTCAAAATATTAGTACTTGAGTATTTGCATTACTGATAAGTCAGTGAGACTGGTACCTGAAGAGCACTGTTTGACCTTAGTCTACATTTCTAAAATCTAAAGATTGTTAGCTGAACCTTATGAAATATACCACTGCTATACTTTACATCACACTACAGCAATAAACAAATGCAAAAATGAACAGACATAATATAAGGCAGTTTTAATGAAGTATTAAGAAATCATACCTAGTCTTGCTGTGCAAAAAGGCTTAAGCTTCTTACCCGTATTTACCTGTTCTACACTGACCTCCAAAAATACAGCTGACCACTGTCAGTAGATGGAGGAGTATGAATCTTTTTCAAGTCATATCTGCCTTAATTAACATTAATCAGAAAACAAGGGATCAATTTGATTTGAAAGTGATCTAAGATGTTATTTCTTGATATCCTTTACAATGCCTGATAGCTTAAGTTTTGTGTCTGCCTTTTTATATTTTCTCAAAGATGCAACGTCTATTAAATTAGCAACATTTCTTGGAATGGAAAATACAGTTGTTTTAATTATTAACTTCTTTCTTCCTCTGAGTTTATCCTTCAATTTAATTGATCACACATTTCATTTAATTACTGTCATATTTACATGGTTTTCCAACAAGTGAAACCTATTACAACATTTGTGCCTCTACAATTAAATCTTATCATGATGTACTATATTTCTGTACTTAAATTTTGTTTTGAACTCCTCTCATTCTACACCGCACGAGTGCTGTTATACTGAGCTTTACAAAGTTTTTGAAAGTCAACATACCAAACATCATAAAACATTTTATTCTAACTATAAAACATCACCGGTATAAGGCAGATGTGGAAGGGAAGATGCTTTTATTAGTTAAATGTGGCAAACTGAGGCCTAAGGAAACCAACAGAGTGAGTTCATTAAATTTTAATTTACCACCACTAAGCCCTCTCTCCTTGTCACATGACTCATATCCCATGTGACTCTCTTAAAGGAATAATGCTTTGTATAATGAGTATCCCCCCTTTTACTAAAAATAAGATGGTAAACTATAAGTAACAATATATATAGTCATACATAGATTAAAAAAAAAAACTCCATTATTACAGTGTCATTGGACTATTATGTGTTCCAAAGAGATTTATTTAACTGCAACTATGTTCAATTCTGTCATCGGTGAATGCACAATTCTGATTGTCAGTGGTATCAGTCTATCATAGCAAATACTGTTTAAACTGTCTTGCTTCAGTTTAACACCGTTCTCTCTGGCAGCTTTACGGCAAGTACTTTACAATATTTCAGTAGGTGACTCAGTTGTAGATTACAGTCTACGACATCTAATTACATCCATTCATCTGACTCTCAGACACTCACACCATCAGGAAGTTCAGCAAACGTCTATTATTTCACATACTCAGGTGCATGTCATCTCCTCGAACCAAACAAGATCCTGGGCTTTGGTGAAAAGCTATAACATCTCTTGGATCTGTGACTTCAGACCAAAGCTCTGATCTGTCACCAACTCATTTCTTTTCACTTTAATAACACATTCTAAACAGTTCTCTCTGGCTTTTCATCTACAGGAGTTATATTGATAGCACTCTACTTTTTGATACCAATAAAGAAAAAAAAAAGATGCAAGAAGCTTTGTTCTCATCATTCCCCCAATCAATAGCGGAGGCAGAAAAAGTCCTGTTGCTCACGGTGGAGTATCCCTGTATTCTCGGAGTGCTAAGCAACACCTGTTTGACTTGATGCATCACATTTCATGAAATTATTCTTAACAGTTCAAATCACAAGCTCAACTTGTCAGTTAGACAGTATCCTGCACTTGATGGAACATGTTCAAATTCCCCTGCTTTGAAAAAATGATTCAACTCAACATACAAACTGGATCACAGTCTCACATGATTTACTCTAGGTATTCAGTGCTTTTCAAATACTACATGCGAGCACATTAATCTGCAACATAGTTGTCACATCTGTGGGCTGTATAACATCTTGATATTTAGAGTTGTAATCAACACACAAGAAAGCTGAGGTTACTGAACTAGAATTAGTCAATTCCAACTCTTACCCATGGCAGTCTTGTAATTTCGTAGGATACAGGTTCCTCTTACAAGCTTGCATACCACACACATCACAGTCTTGGACCAACTCCTCTTTCTGAGCTCAAATATTAGGCCAATACATTATACCTCTAGCACTCTTCTTGCACTTATTCATTCTTAAATGTGACTTGTGAGTAGTGTGTGGGTGTGTGAGATAAACAAATGTCTGGCAATCTACCTTCCATTCCTTACTTGACTAGTAAGTTCCATGGACTGCTGGTGACAGGGTCTGATGCAACCTGTGAATGTACATGGATGGAAATGTGATTTACATACATTTAGTAGCATTTGTTTCCTTAGCCTAGGTGACTTGTTAAGCGTGAGCCCCTGCCTGCATGATAAATCCTATTTTGGGGGGTGGTGTGCTTTTCCGTTATCACCTGTCATAGCAGCAATTTCCCAGCTGTTACTGGTATCAGTTTCAAGACCCAGGGAAACTTCAAGCTGTCTTCCTTACCCCTGCCTTAAACAGGTACTAGTCAACACATCAGCAATGAATATCTGCTATCATGGTTTGCAATGAACTCCCAGGCCTTATTTTTAGAGTTACTAGCTCTCACTCTTATCAAGCTGGTGTTTTAGGTAAAGGATTTTTGAAAATACTCTGTAAGGGTTTGTGATCTCTCTCAACTTTGATAAGTTTTTTAGACAACTAGTCGTGACATTTCTGACAGCTAAAACTATGGCAAACATTTATTGCTCTATCTGTATATATCTAGTCTATGCATCTGTCAATGCTTTTAAAAGTATAGTCAACAGAGGTCTAAGCCCACTCAGAAGCATGACTCACTGACTTTTGTCGTCTGTAACTACTATTTCTTGCCCTATTTTTCTCATGTCCACCAATCATCAGATCCCCCTTTTTTCCTGGCCAATTACGCATTTGTTACTCATCACTAGAGCAGAGCGGCCACAGTGGTGCAGCGGTTAGCGTTGCCACCTCACAGCAAGAGGTTCTCCGGTTCGATTCTCGACTGGGGTGCCTTCTGTGTGGAGTCTGCATGTCCTTCCTGTGGTCGCGTGGGTTTCCTCCGGATGCTCCGGTTTCCTCCCACATCCCAAAGACATGCTGTAGGTGGATTGGATACTCTAAACTGGCCCTAGGCATGGGTGTGTGTGTGCATGTGCCTTCCATGGAAGGTAGGGCGTCGGGCTGGCAACTCGACACTGTAAAACTCCACTGCCAATCATGAGCGGACAGGTGATGCACTGTGGCGACCCCTAACCGGGAAAAGCCAAAAGAAGAAGAAGTTACTCATCACTAGAGCAAGGACCACCTGAAAGGGGCCATCATTAAGGCAGCCATCAGGCATGTTTTATATATTAGGGTTTTTTATGCACTAACATCCCAACAATCATCTGTTAATAGCTAAGATGTCCCTGGTGGAAGTGACAAATGTCCCTCGCAGTCAGCTCTTTTCACATCACCTCCTCTCCATTCCTGCATAGTAACTTTATAACAGACACCTGCAGAGTAACTTTATAACAGACACATCTGTAACATGAAGAACATGGTTCTGTGTTGACAGGATGATGGGCATTTGGTGCAGCTTCCTAATTAATAGACCAGTAAAAAAGGGTTATGTTATTTATCTCCATCTGCCTACACTTGTGAATCTATTAACAAATGAGTGTTACTTGGGTACAGCTATGATAGCTTCAAATCAGGTTTTCCACCATGAGAATGGAGGACTGTAACAGTCATCACACTTCAGAAGGGTGGACCATAAACCTACCCTGGAAACTACAGACCTTTTAGTCCGACTAGTCTAATATGCAAAGCCATAGAACAAATTGTCATGGAAATGAGCAACAATGACAAAGGCAACCTTCAGACACTGGACCCAACCCAGTTTGGCTTTGTAAGGGAAAATCATGCCTACTAAACCTGGTGGCCTTCTTTGAGAAGGTCTCCAAGGGAAAGGATGAGGGAAAAATGGTACATACCACCTACCTGGAACTGGCCAAGGCATTTGATACAATACTCCACTCAGTTATAGTTGGCAGCCTCAGTGAATTGGCCATAAACTCTTTCATAACTCACTGGATTGCCACCTGGCTCACAGACAGGATCCAAAGGGTCAGGATTGGTGATATCACCTTGACTAAGTGATCACTCACCAGCGAGGTACTTCAGGGCTCCATGTTAAGACTGCTCTTATTTGGGATCTACTTCTCAGAGGTAACGGCTAATGCCAAGTGCCTTTGGCTAACTAAGTTCATAGATAACTGCAAATTGGAAGGCAGCATACAACCCCCCCCCCCGATAAATATCTTACAAGGAGGTCTAACATAGACAAATGATTGGTGCCAAAGTCACGGACAAAAAATCAATGCATTACAATGCCTTTAAGGAAAACTGCCACCCAGGTTAATTACTCCATTGACAACACACCCTCTCAACAGCTGATCCAGTAATCAGGGATCTCAGAATATATGTAGACAATAATCTGACCTTTGACCAACATGTGGCCAAGGTAGTAAGAAATAAGAAGTTATGTACCTACCATAACGTTCCATGTTAGTTGTCGTCTTCTCGCCTTCTTTCTTGCTGGATGGGTTCGGAGCCGATCCTCGGCTCCGACTCGGCCAATACTAAAGCTCGAGAGCTAATTCCACCGGCTCGAGGCTCCCCTATATCCCACAATGCTAGGCGGTAACTCCTCAGATCTCGTTTGATAGCTATACCAAGCAACCTTAGTCTCCATAGAATGGAGTAGGGAAACCCACCTCAAAACAACCTGCATGAAAAGTATCGCAGACCAAAGAAAGGAGAAAAGGAGGTGGAAGAACGTGTGGGAATGACGACTTCCAGAGGAAGAACACAAACTGAATTCCTGTCTGTCTGTCCAGGCTTGGGGGAAGGAGGGTGGGATGCAAGAAAGAAGGCGAGAAGACAACTATGGAATGTTATGGTAGGTACATAACTTCTTAATGTTAAGTTGTCCATCTTGCCTTCATTCTTGCTGGATGGGACCGCGTCCCTAGCACCTTATCCCGGGTGGCCTATCGGAACAGACTCTTGAGAACAGTGGAACCAAAATTGGCACGGCTTCTGGAAACCATGTCCAATTTGTAATGTGAAATGAATGTATGAGGAGAAGCCCAGGTGGCTGCTGCACAAAGGGAATCTATTGGCAGCCTATCCTGAAAAGCTACGGATGTAGCTAATGCCCTAGTTGAATGAGCTCTAGGTCTTGAGGGTAGTTTTTGATGTCTTATCTCACAGATGAAGGTAATTGTAGAGGTAAGCCATCTAGAGAGGGATACTTTAGTAACAGGAAGGCCCAATTTTCCTTCCGCATATGACAGAAACAATTGATTAGATTTCCTGAATTGTTTAGTCCTATCTAAGTAATATCTAAGTTATGAACATCCAAAAAATGTAGCTTTTGTTCCGACCTGTTTGAATAGTTAGGGAAAAAAACGGGGAGATCAATAATTTGGTTTATGTTTACTTGAGAGGAAACTTTGGGCAAAAAGGATGGATTAGTATGGAGGGATACCCTATCTTTGTGAAACACTAAGTAAGGAGGACGACTGCACAGAGCATGGAGTTCAGATACCCTTCTCGCTGAAGTTATAGCTACTAGAAAAAGTGTTTTCCAAGAAAGCAACTTCAGAGAACATGAAGCTGCGGTTCAAGGGGAAGGATTAAGGATGCCAGAACCAAGTTCAAATCCCATTGAGGCGGGGATCTTTGATTGGAGGTTTGAGAAGAAATACCCTTAAAAGGCTTTACAGAGTTTGTGAGCCATGATGCTAGACTCCGAGACACCAACATGAAAATTAGATATGGCAGCCAATTGAACTCTAATGGTAGATGCAGATGATCCTAAATGAAAGAGTTCTGCTAGAAAATCTAGAATAGACTGGATAGGTGCTGTAAAGGGATCTATGTTTTTTGACGTTGCCCAAAAGGAGAAGCGTTTCCATTTGCTACTATAAATCTTCCGGGTAGAAGATTTATGAGAGGCTATCAAGATATCTCGGACCGCGAGATATTGAGGGAAGCCTGGCTAAGGTTGGAATCGGAGAAACCACGCTGTGAGGTTTAGAGAAAGCAGAGATTGGTGCAGCTGACCCGAATGGTGGGTTATCAGATCTGGTACTGGGTCCAGATGCCAAGGCTGCTCCAAAGGTAACTATGAAGAAACGGAAACCATATCTGTCGAGGCCAGTAAGGGGCAATGAGGATCAATGTCACTCTCAAGGCGATGGCTTTCTGAATTAGTTGAGATATCAGTGGAAAGGGGGGAAAGGCATACAGAAGTCCCCGGGGCCAATCGTGAACTAGAGCGTCTCTGGTGGGATGGCCTACGGAAGAGAGCGAAGAAGTCGTGGCTGTTTTGGGGAGTAGCAAAAAGATCGCAGCAAGGCTGGCCCCATCTAAGGAATACTTCTTCTAGAACTGATTTCTTTAGAGACCACTCATGAGGCATGAGAATTGCCCTGCTCAATTTGTCTGCAATAACGTTGGATTTCCTGGGAATGTGCATTGCTATCAGAAAACGCTGAGAAGAGATCGCCCATTGCCAAAGTCTGAGTGCCTCTCGACATAAAGGGTATGATCTGGTTCCACCTTGTTTGTTGATGTACCACACTACGGACATGTTGTCCGTCTGAATTGCAATAGTCCCTGTGGGAAGAGAGTCGTGAAGGGCTTGCAACGCTAAAAGCACTGCTCTCATCTCTAAGACATTTATGTGCAAGTGGCACTCGAAAAGGTTGCCACGTGCCTTGGACTGTCCTGCCCTGATAATGCCCCCACCCGATCAGGAGGCCTGTTGTCAACGTGGCGACTGGGGGGGGGTGAAGGGTCTTCCTCGAAGAAGTTGAGGTGATGTGATCCACCAAGACAGTTGATTCTTGCATGATTGAGTTATCAAATGGTATGGGACATCGGAGCTGTTGAAAGGACCATTGAGTAAACAGCATCCATTGGAGGATCCTCATGTGAAAGCGAGCCAAGGGGAGAAGGGGAATAGCTGCTGCCATGAGTCCTAACACCTTCAAAACTAATCTGGCTTTGACTTTGTTGCATTGTAAGAGAAGGAAACTTGTTTTGAATATCTGACACTCTGCTCTGTGAGTCTGGCTGAAAGATTGAGTGTGTTTAAGGTATGCCTATAAAGGTAATAGATTGGCAAGGCGACAAGGCAGATTTTTCGAAATTTATCGAAATGCCTAGAGCTTGGCAAGATTGGATGGTGAAGTCCCTGGATAGAAGAAGCTGATGTCTGGTGGTGGTGGTAAGGAGCCAGTCGTCTAAATATGGAAACACCTGGAATCCTTGACGTCTCAAGTGAGCCGCGACCACTGCCATGCATTTGGTAAACACACGGGGGGCTGTAGTGAGACCAAAAAGCAGGGCCCTGAACTGGTAGTGACTGGCTCCCAGCCTGAAGCGGAGATATCTCCTGGAGCGTCTGTTCATCTTGATGTGGTAGTATGCGTCCTGAAGATCTATCAAGCACATCCAATTGTCCTGACCCAAGAAGGGTAGAATGGACTGAAGCGTGACCATCCGGAATTTTGTTTTCCTGATATACTTGTTTAAGTAGCTGAGATCCAATATGGGTCTCCAGTCCCCTGTTTTTTTTGGTACCAAAAAGAATTTGGAGTAGATTCCGGATCCTTGCTGGTCTGCTGGGACTGATTGGATAGCTCTTTTGATAGCAGCTTTGAAATTTCTAATGCTGCTTGTTCCTTAGACCGGTGAAACGCCTGGAAGGGATCTTTTGGGTTGGGATGGGATGTGAATAAAGGGAATTTTGTAACCTCGGATATGATTGACTGTACCCATTTGTCTTGAGTAAGGGAAAGCCAGGCTTTTGGGTACAGGGATAACCTTCCCCGACTGCCTCCGGTGGACAGCCGGGCAGCCCTCAGGGATGCTGAAAGGGTTTATCAGAGAACATTTCTCTGCTACCCTGGTTTTGGACCTCCTCTGCCTCTAGGGCGCTATTATTATTCCCTCTGCCTCTAGAGGAATTGACCTTGTGTCAGATGAGACTCCTGGGATTGTTTATGAACCACATCTTTCCTCCCCTCTGACCTTTGGGATACGGTCTAGAAGGGGTAGAAAACGGACTCCTACGGCAGAGAGTCTTACCTTCTACCTCGCACCTGGTCAATGTATCCTTCACCTGTGGACCAAACAAGGATGATCCATCAAAGGGAGAATTGGTGAAAGGGTCCACAAAGTTGCATAGCCGCATCCAGGCGTGAGCAACACCTGTGCCCATCTGCAGCATATGAGACCAGCCGCATGGAGGAGTTAATTCAGGGTTGCCAACTGGGAGTTCATTGTGTCTTTGAACCCCTCAGCTGTAGGATCCTTTATCAGTTCACCCATATCCTTGAGTAAATCTCTCTGGAGATGAGTAAAGTGGCATAAGTAATTCAGCATTGAAAGGGTCGCTGACGAGAACATCTGCTTGCCTGTCCATGGACCTAGATTCTTTATTAGGAGCATGGACAGGAACCCAAGGATCGGCTAACTCCTTCTTAGTGGCCGCATCCACCAACATGGCATCAACAGGGACACCTCTGGATAAAAATCTTTATCTCTAGGGGCAGTAATAAATTTAGATGGTCTCCTCGGGGTGGGTTCCACTGAATCAGGAGCCGCCCAAGCCTTCCTTGCCACCACGCCCATAACGGGTCGGAGGGGACACCCAGGAGGTAGAAGGGCGAGAGCCAAACGCCTCAAGATACACTGACTCATCCTCCCAAGGGTTAAGGGCTGGCCAGTTCCCCTCTGTTTGAGGATCTCAAGGATGTCAGCAAAGGAGACATCCTCAGAGGGGGATCGAGGGAACCTTCAGATTCCTCTAAGTTAGTGTCAGATGTGATAGACTCAGGAGTCAATGTGCTTCCTCTTGCACTGCCTCTTCCTAGGGCATCTCCTACCGGTCAGGAGAGGCCTCGGAAGAGGAGGAAATTCCCAATGGGGAAACTTGAGGAGTTGGCTCTCTGGTCTAAGGCAAGGGGTGAGTAGAAATCACCGCAGGCACTGTAGATGGGGGCTGAAGGAGCCGACTGTGGGCAGACCCTGGTTCTAGCACGCTCTGCATGACGGCACCCCTGTCAGGCAAGGCCAGAGGCCCCCGCCCGAAGAGACAAGGACCTTCCCCGGCACCGACAGGGACGGCTGCCGATGTCGGAGCCGAACTCACCAGCGCCCCCCGAGAGGGAGAGCGGGTCGGACAAGGGTCCGATGCCACTCCTCGAGCAGACGAGAGAAGCTCGGCGCCGAGATCCCTCCAAGGAGGAGATCGGAGCAGACGATGGAGCCGAAAGGGAAGGTATTGGATCCGACGCACCGACAGTCATGGCTCCGACTGGCTCCGAACTCAAAGGAGTCGGAGGAGGAATGTATTGGGGAACGGGAATAGCCACTGACTGCTGAGTCGGGCTATGCAGCATTTGGGCCAGTGCCTCGGACTTGAGAAGTCTTCTCACTACCCTTTGCAAATCGTGGTCAGATAACCTGGAAGACCGTGAGGAATGAGTTCTATTGCTCTGTTCGGAAAGAAGAGGTGATCCTGGCACCGAATGCAAGGAGCCGATAGAGGGGGATCTGGATCTCTTCCTAGACTGTGGCTCCGATAAGAGTATCGGAGCCAACGGAGTTATCAGCCTCAGCTCAGCCGGAGCCGAGGTAACAGTATGAAAACATCGCAGCAGTCGACTCAGAAACCGGAGCCGACTGTTTGGAAGTTTTAGAAGGCTTCCGACACAGACTGAGTCGGGGCCTTCAGGCTTTAATAAGCCCCACAAGATTAATTTGTTCTTGCTCCTGCAGGACTCTAGGGCTAAAACCATGACAAACAGCACAAGAGTCCTGCAGGCAAAGGTCCCAGGCACACACAAGAAGTGTGACCGCGAGACATTTTCTGACCGCACGAGTCACACTTCTTGAAGCCTGAGACCTTAGCGTTGACATGGTAAAAGGAGTGCCTGACAACAACACAAACACACTACAGTCACACCCTTTACCAAAGAAAATATTAAATTATTAAGGCTAACACAAAGCCACAAACACACATACAAGCCCTTAACAAAACATACTAATTTAGTCACACTAAAGGACTGGGGAAGGGAAGGGGCAAGGCCTACAAGTTAAGGGAAGAAAAGGAAGGGAATATAGACCCGAAAAACAGGGTCGATTTATCTAAATATTAATTAAACTAAAAAGGTTATGGTATGAAACAATAGGGGGTTAAGAAATACCTATTATGGTAAAAACTCTCACTGACCTGCCTGAGCCGGTAAAAAAAGCACCTCATCAGCTATAGCGGCAAACGAGATCTGAGGAGTTACCGCCTAGCATTGTGGGATATAGGGGAGCCTCGAGCCGGTGGAATTAGCTCTCGAGCTTTAGTATTGGCCGAGTCGGAGCAGAAGATCAGCTCCGAACCCATCCAGCAAGAATGAAGGCGAGATGGACAACTTAACATGTCATTCTATATTGCCCAACTTATAAATAAAGGCATGGCATCCGGGTCCAAGGAAGTCATGATGCCTCTTTACTCGGGCCTTAACAGACCCATCATCGAGTATAATGCCACCTTCGGTAAGTACCTGACCAGACAGATGCAACAGTTGGAACACTCACAAAAGTTTCTTATCAGAAGAATCCAGGGTATAAACACATTGTCCTATATGGATCGCCTTAAAGCCCTCTATCTACACTCTGTCTCCTACAGGTTATTGAGAGGCAATCTATGCCTGGCATACAAAGCATCCTCAGATCAAGCTCTGATGGACCTTTTGCACATCTGCAAAACAAACAGCATCAGAACCACTAGATCAAGGATTTAAATTTTGCTTGTGACATATACAAGATATGGTGGTGAGACATATATGTCTCAAGATCCCTATGGTCTGTAACTGGTTCTCAATTCATGTCTAGCAGAGTTCATCCCTAGCGCTATTGAAGTGTAACCTTGACCATTGGATGGGAAATCAGAAATTCACCCCAGGTCTGTCCCTCATGTCTCTGACAGAGGCTGACAGTAATGCCCTAATGCCCAAACTAACATACCCCTGCACATTACCTCTAGAAACTTCCTAAAATATCCCCTTCCTAATAAATGCCCATGATATATATGGACACAAAGGCCCTGGTGACCATTAGCTTAGTATGTAACAATGAACTTATGATGACAGTATTTACTGTTTACATCTGTCATGGGGTTATATGTAAAGGTAATTCTGAGAGATGGAAGAGTATAACAGTGTTCCAGGAGAGAACTCCTGTATACATGGGGGTCTGGAATGTTGTGACTAGTGTGCTAGTTTCTAGACGTTACAGTTAAGTAAATTAGTTGTTTGACTGATCACTGCTGCAGTAGCCTTAGCTATATGGGTTAAAGCCTACTTAAGGTACAAGAGCCAGCCAACTTCCAAAGCTTAAGAGCACCTTTCATGCGCCCAACAAGTTTACCAGTTCGAGCACAGCTGAAGAGGAGTGGTTTGAGTGCCAAGACCTTCAAAGCTATCATACCAACAGAGAGGGAGGATGGGGCCCTGAAAAGGTCAGTGTTAGGAAAACAAATATAAAAGCCCTCATTCTGGCTACAAAAGCATGGGGGATATTGGGACAAAGAGGCTACATCAGCAGTAGTCATTCTAACATCTACTGTTATGGTACGTTTAGTTACACAATTGCACTAAGTTAACAATTTGGCCCTTGCTACAGTAGCCTTAGCTATATGGGTAAACTACCATAGATTATACTAACTGACAGGAGGAAGGATAAGGTTTCAGGAATCAATTTAAAATGGTCTGAGCAAAGCCTGCTCTAAATCTGCACAAGGAATCTAGTTTGTAGTGGTTTGTAAAGAGATGCACTGAGGATCAAGTTGCTGCTTCAAGAGCACTTCTAGAATATGACCTTTTCCAAAAAGCTACAGATGAGGTCAAGGACCTGGTTCTGGTAGAGTAAGCCTCGACTCTGCCTGCAATTGCCTTACTGTGCTGGGCAAAAGAAAAGATAATAGCATGAGACGATTTGAATATAGCCTGTTTGACACTTTTTGCCCTTTTTTCTTACTTTTTCAAGAAATGAACAACTAGAAGAACTGAAAGTTTTAGTTTAGTAATATTTGAGTTGTCTATGTACATCCACAGAATGGCAAATCCTTTCTCCCTCATATAGGTTCGAGAAAGAAGACAGAGAAATGGATAACTTCTCACTTAAAAATTGTGCTGTGATGTAACCCATATAGATTTAACTTTAGCATTTGACAGGGTCATAGACAAAACACTGATCAATACATTAGAACAACTAGGTAATTGATGTACTCGATACGACAGACAGCTGCACAGCTTACAAATATATCACTCAAAAACTAGAGAGGTGAAATTTTTATCTAAAGTCATGAATTCATGCAGTGTTCTGTCCTAGGCCCATAATTGTTTAGATCTTTCATTCCTATCTTTTTCATCTGAGGTGTTCTACGGTCTGTATGCAGATGATTTAAAATAGGGTAAACCGACATATGTGTTACAGACAGGCCATGTCTGTAAAAGACCTCAACTAAATTGAATATTTGGGCACAGGTTGAAATTTCTAATGCTGCTTGTTCCCTTAGACCGGGTGAAACGTCTGCTTTTGGGTACAGGGATAAACTTCCCCGACTGCCGAAGGTGGACAGCGGACAGCGGCCCTCACCTCTGCCTCTAGAGGGGACCTTGTGTGTCAGATGATGAGACTGGGGGATTGTTCTTGAACCACATCTTTCCTCCGTCTGAAGGGTAGAAAAGCGGACTCCACAGAGAAGAAAAGTGAAAAAAAGGACTCTCTGACAGAGAGTCTTACCTTCTCTACTCGCACCTGGTCAATGTATCCCTTACCTTGGGACCAAACAAGGATGATCCATCAAAGGAGAGTAGTGAAGGGCGCCTTGAAAAGTCACAAAGTTACATAGCAGCATCGAAGCATTGACATAAAGTAAGGCAACACCATGCCCTGCTCTACTCCCATCTGCAGCATATGAGACCGGCATGGAGGAGTTACTTACATGGAATTCAGCTAACTCCTTCTTAGTGGCCGCAGCCAGTGGCCACCATGGCATCAACAGGGACACCTCTGGGCAGTAATAAATTTAGATGGTCTCCCTCGGGTGGGTTCCACTGAATCAGGAGCCGTCCAAGCCTTCCTTGCCACCACGTCCATAGGGGTCAAAGGGAGGGGACACCAGGAGGAGCCAAGCGCCAAGATACACTGACTCATCCTCCCCCTCTGTTTGGATGTCAGCAAAGGAGACATCCTCAGAGGGGATCGAGGGAACCTTCAGATTCCTCTAAGTTAGTGTCAGATGTGATAGACTCAGGGGAGTCCAATGTGCTTCCTCTTGCACTGCCTCTTCCTAGGGCATCTCTCCTGGAGGGTCAGGAGGCCTGGAGGAAGAAATTCCCAATGGGGAATTGGCGGGAGTGAGTTCTCTGGGTCTAAGGCAAGGGGGTGAGTCAGGCACTGTAGATGGGGGCTGAAGGAGCCGACGTGGGGCAGACCCTCTGCATGACTTGAAGGCACCCCTGTCAGGCAAGGCCAGAGGAGGGAGAGCTCGAAGCCGGACAAGGGTGAGGAGATCGAGCAGACGATGGAGCCGGAAGGAAGGTATTGGATCCGGCCCACCCGACAGTCATTCCGGCAGCACCGGCAGCTCGACGCGACCGACAGTCATGTCTTCATTTATCTGGCCAACTCAAAGGAGTCGGAGGAGGAATGTATTGGGGAACGAAATAGCCACTGACTGCTGAGTCGGGCTATGCAGCATTTTGGGCAGTGCCGGTCAGATAACCTGGAAGACCGTGAGAATGAGTTCTATTGCTCTGTTCGAAAGAAGAGGTGATCCTGGCACGACGAATACATGCAAAGGAGCCGACAGAGGGGATCTGATCTCTTCCTGTGGCTCCGATAAGGTGTCGAAAGAGTACGGAGTTTATCAGCCTCAGCTCCAGCCGGAGCCAGGTAACAGTATGATTGAGCTTGGAAACATCGGCTCGCCGAGCCGATGTCGAAACTCGATTTTTTTCAGCAGACTCACTGTTTGAAGTTTTAGAAAGGCTTCCCCACACGGCAGAGGGAGGACTTCAGGCTTTAATACTGCAGGACTCTAGGGCTAAAACCATGACAAACAGCACAAGAGTCTCTGCAGGTTACTAAAATCCCAATACACACAAGAAGTGTGACCGCCTGTCAGAGACATTTTCTGACCGCCTGAGTCACACTTCTTGAAGCCTGAGACCTTAGCTTTTTGACATGGTAAAAGGGTGCCTGACAACAACACAAAAAAATATTAAATTATTAAGGCTAACACAAAGCCACAAACACACATATTAACAAAACATACTAATTTAGTCACACTAAAGGACTGGGGGAGAAGGGCGAAGGCCTACAAGTTAAGGTTATGGTATGAAACAATATTAAGAAATACCTATTATGGTCTCATCAGCTATAGCGGCAAACGAGATCTGAGTACCGCCTAGCATTGTGGGATATAGGGGAGCTGAGATGGACAACTTAACATGTCATTCTATATTGCCCAACTTATAAATAAAGGCATGGCATCTGGGTCCAAGGAAGTCATGATGCCTCTTTACTCGGGCCTTAACAGACCCATCATCGAGTATAATGCCACCTTCAGTAAGTACCTGACCAGACAGATGCAACAGTTGGAACACTCACAAAAGTTTCTTATCAGAAGAATCCAGGGTATAAACACATTCTCCTATATGGATCGCCTTAAAGCCCTCTATCTACACTCTGTCTTCTACAGGTTATTGAGAGGCAATCTATGCCTGGCATACAAAGCATCCTCAGATCAAGCTCCATTGGACCTTTTGCACATCTGCAAAACAAACAGCATCAGAACCACTAGATCAAGGATTTAAATTTTGCTTGTGACATATACAAGATATGGTGGTGAGACATATATATGTCTCAAGATCCCTATGGTCTGTAACTGGTTCTCAATTCATGTCTAGCAGAGTTCATCCCTAGCGCTATTGAAGTGTAACCTTGACCATTGGATGGGAAATCAGAAATTCACCCCAGGTCTGTCCCTCATGTCTCTGACAGACAGAGACTGACAGTAATGCCCTAATGCCCAAACTAACATACCCCTGCACATTACCTCTAGAAACTTCCTAAAATATCCCCTTCCTAATAAATGCCCATGATATATATGGACACAAATGGCTAGCACGGCTAAGCTTATAAAGGCTCTGGTGACCATTAGCTTAGTATGTAACAATGAACTTATGATGACAGTATTTACTGTTTACATCTGTCATGGGGTTATATGTAAAGGTAATTCTGAGAGATGGAAGAGTATAACAGTGTTCCAGGACAGAACTCCTGTATACATGGGGGTCTGGAATGTTGTGACTAGTGTGCTAGTTTCTAGACGTTACAGTTAAGTAAATTAGTTGTTTGACTGATCACTGCTGCAGTAGCCTTAGCTATATGGGTTAAAGCCTACTTAAGGTAGGAGAGTCAGCCAACTTCCAAAGCTTAAGAGCACCTTTCATGCGCCCAACAAGTTTACCAGTTCGAGCACAGCTGAAGAGGAGTGGTTTGAGTGCCAAGACCTTCATAGCTATCATACCAACAGAGAGGGAGGATGGGGCCCTGAAAAGGTCAGTGTTAAGAAAACAAATATAAAAGCCCTCATTCTGGCTACAAAAGCATGGGGGATATTGGGACAAAGAGGCTACATCAGCAGTAGTCATTCTAACATCTACTGTTATGGTACGTTTAGTTACACAATTGCACTAAGTTAACAATTTGGCCCTTGCTACAGTAGCCTTAGCTATATGGGTAAACTACCATAGATTATACTAACTGACAGGAAGAAGGATGAGGTTTCAGGAATCAATTTAAAATGGTCTGAGCAAAGCCTGCTCTAAATCTGCACAAGGAATCTAGTTTGTAGTGGTTTGTAGAGAGATGCACTGAGGATCAAGTTGCTGCTTCAAGAGCACTTCTAGAATATGACCTTTTCCAAAAAGCTACAGATGAGGTCAAGGACCTGGTTCTGGTAGAGTAAGCCTTGACTCTGCCTGCAATTGCCTTACTGTGCTGGGCAAAAGAAAAGATAATAGCATGAGACGATTTGAATATAGCCTGTTTGACACTTTTTGCCCTTTTTTCTTACTTTTTCAAGAAATGAACAACTAGAAGAACTGAAAGTTTTAGTTTAGTAATATTTGAGTTGTCTATGTACATCCACAGAATGGCAAATCCTTTCTCCCTCATATAGGTTCGAGAAAGAAGACAGAGAAATGGATAACTTCTCACTTAAAAATTGTGCTGTGATGTAACTCATATAGATTTAACTTTAGCATTTGACAGGGTCATAGACAAAACACTAATCAATACATTAGAACAACTAGGTAACTGATGTACTCGATACGACAGACAGCTGCACAGCTTACAAATATATCACTCAAAAACTAGAGAGGTGAAATTTTTATCTAAAGTCATGAATTCATGCAGTGTTCTGTCCTAGGCCCATAATTGTTTAGATCTTTCATTCCTATCTTTTTCATCTGAGGTGTTCTACGGTCTGTATGCAGATGATTTAAAATAGGGTAAACCGATTACATGTGTTACAGACAGGCCATGTCTGTAAAAGACCTCAACTAAATTGAATATTTGGGCACAGGAAAATAATATGTTGATAAATACATAAAAAACTAAGCATATTATATTTGGGAGACAAATAAAGATGAATACTTAATATAGCACACAGTGACTGAAAAAATAATTTATGTACTTACCATAACGTTCCATCTGTACTGTCAATTTTTCATTTCTCTTCACATATGGGTTCCGATCAGACTCTGCAGTTACTAAGCTCATGGCAACCAAAAACCTCTTGGACACCTCCCCATACCCACAACGCACCTCTCCCTGTCACCTCAGATCTTGTTTGCTAAGACTCTTTCCAAACGGAAAAAGCTATAAGACCATTTCTGGAGTATGGAGAAGATAACATGAACTGTAAATTATACTTCCTGTTCTATACCAGAAACAAAAGGTTGGGGGCATGGAGGGAGGGGCTGCGAGGAGAAATGAAAAATCGACAATACTGTTGGAACGTTATAGTAAGTACATAACTGCTTTATCCAATATTGTAAATTTTTCATTTTGTCCTCACGAGACAGTGTCTTCAGCTACTTTTATCCTAGATTGACTAGTGGAAGAATGTTCCTCAGAACCATCAAACCAAAGGAAGCGCTTCCCCTGGAGACCAAATCCAACTTGTAATGACTGATATAGGTATGATGATTTGCCCAAGTGGCCGGTGCACAAATTTCATCCATGGATGCATTCGCCTGAAAAACTGTCAAAATGCCATAGCCCTGTTGAATGAGCTCGAACAGATGATCTATACCTTTAGTGTAGACGAAAGCAGTGTAGTTAAAGTAACCTTGGACACTTGAAGACCCTTCCTATGGCGTGAGATGGAAATAAACAATTGGTCTGCCTTCCTAAATTTTTTTTTGTCCTGTGCAGATAAAAATGTAATTGCCTATGGACATTCAACAAATGCTATACATATTCCCCTTTATTGGTGAAGTTAGGGAACAAAATGGGCAAGTTAATGGTTTGACTGATATTAGTCTAAGAAACAACTTTAGGTAAAAAGGAAGGGCTGGTACACAAAGAAACCCTGTCTTTATGGAAAATCAACAAACAAAACAGGTAAGCGCTTTCACAATTGATCGCTGCTTCAGACCTTAACCGAAGAAGCAAGCAATCGTGAAAGCGCTTACCTGTTTTTATCTGTTTTTTGGAATTAAAGTGTTTTTACTCTCAGCATTGGGCATCTTTCCATTTGTTAAACTTTGTTTTTGGATATCCTAGATCCACTACGTTCTCTTGCTGCACTTATGGAAAATCAGGTAAGGAGGTTGGGAAGATGAGGCCTGAATTTCTGATATTCTTCTTGACAATGTAATGGCTACTAGGAGGATGGACTTCCAAGACAAAAAGTTTATATCACATATCGCTGCAGGTTGAAAAGGGGGTTGGATGATGAGACAGAGCACCAAGTTTAGGTCCCATGGAGAAAAGGGATCCTTGTGGGTTGGCCTTAGTAACAGAGTCCCTTTCAAGAAGGCCTTGCAAAGGTTGTTGGAAATCAGTGACAAGCTATTCTTCCCGATGTGAAAAACAGAAATAGCTGCTAACTGCACTTTAATTGTAGAAGCAGCTGCTCCATTGTCAAAGAGGTGAGCCAAAAATTGTAGGACGGAATGAATATGTGCTGTGAATGGATTCAAATTCCGTGGCTGAGCCGAGATTACAAATCTCTTCCATTTGCTCCGGTTTGCTTTTGAGTGAATGGCTTACGGGATTATGACAAAATATGACGAACTGGGGAAGAAAGCATAGGTTGTCTGGCTATAAATGGAACTGGAGGAACCAAGCCGTCAGCTTGAGATGGGACAGACTGGGATGAAACATTCCTGTCGAGTATGACAGAAGGTCTGCAGGGAGTTCCAGAATCAAGTGTTTTTCCTGTGAGTGAGGCCAAAAGAAGGGAAACCAGATTTGTTGAGGCCAAAACGGAGCAATGAGGATTACTGTTTTCTTCAACCTGTTTGTTTTCTGGAGAAACCTGGGAATCAAGTGGCTAGGGGGGAAAAGCTTATAGGAGACAGGGAGGCCAGTCGTGTATGACAGCATCCCTCGGGAATTCCCCCATCAAGGGATTAGGGGAAAGTAGCTGCTGCATTTGTTGTTCAGAGGGAATGCAAAGAGGTCACAGCAAGGCTGGCACCATCTCCGGAAAATTTCTTCCACTGCTTTCTGGTTGAGGGACTGCTCATGAGTCATGAGAATGGATCGGATCAACTTGTCCGCCATCACGTTGGACTTTCCCGGAATGTGCATTGCTACAAGAAAGCAGTTGCATGAGACTGCCCACTGCCACACTCTGGGCGCTTCTCGGCACAGGCGTATGACCTGGTTCCTCCTTGCTTATTTATGTACCAGACCACAGACATATTGAAGAATGCATCTCCACTGCTCTCAGAGGAAGAGCAGCCTGAAAAGCCTGCAATGCTAAAAACACTGCCCTCATCTCCAAAACATTTATGTGTACATTGGCCTCATTGGAAGACCACGTACCTTCAACTGCCTTCCCACAGATAATGACCTCCCACCCTATCTGAGAACCATCCGTGATCACAGTGGCCTGAGGATGAGGGGAAACAAAGGGTTGGCCTTGCATCAACTGATCAGAATTAATCCCCCGTGATAAAGCTGCTCTGCAGATGTCCATAATGAGTATTTGATAAGACATCGGTTGATGGATAATTGCCCAGTGTGCAGCCAGAAACCACTGTAGTATTCACATATAGAATCTCATCAATGGTACCAAGACTACAGCTGCGGCCATTGAGCCCAAAGCCTGTAAGAAATAACGGGCAGCTATCTTCTTTTTCTGGAGTAGTTTGTGTGTTTGGTGGCTGATTGTCAGCACTCTGGAGTGAGGAAAGCTTGCAATCATCTGAGTTATGTACAAAATTACTCCAATAAACTCCAGTGTTTGAGCAGGGCCCTAGTGTAACTTTTTGTAATTTATAGTTATACCTAGTTCTGTACAGACTTGGTTAACAGAGTCTCTTGCATGAATAGGTAGATGCCTGGTTGGGGTGTAAGTGAGCCAGTCATCCACATAGGGAAACATTTGGAATCCTTGTTGTCTCAAGTGAGCCACTACCATTGCCATGCATTTGGTGAACACCTTGGCGGTTGTAGTGAGACCAAAGGGCCACGCTTTAAACT
Organism: Protopterus annectens; assembly: GCF_019279795.1. Classification (NCBI taxonomy): domain Eukaryota; kingdom Metazoa; phylum Chordata; order Ceratodontiformes; family Protopteridae; genus Protopterus; species Protopterus annectens. The sequence continues at coordinate 794,232,953 of NC_056750.1, forward strand.
GGTAATGATGGTCTCTCAGCCAGAAGAGTAAGTGTCTTCTGAATCATCCGTCCATTTTTATGTGGTAGCAAGCATCTAGAAGGTATATGGAGCACCTCCAATCATCCTGTTCCAATAAAGGAAGTATGGACTATACCATGACCATCTGGAACTCGTGACTTCAAACTGACTTGTTTAGTCTGAAATCCAGAATTGGTCTCCAGTCCCATTTTCTTTGGGACTAAAAAGAACCTTGAGTAAGTTCTGAATCCTCTTTGGTCTGGAGGGACCTCTTGGATGATTCTTTTGTCCAGCAGCTTCTGAATTTGAGTAATTGCATGATCCCTTTGACTCAGTGAAACATCTGGAATTTTTTCTGTTTGGGGGGTGAGAGACATGAGAAAAGGGGATTAGATAACCTCTGGATATTATCTTCTGCACCCATATATCAGTGGCTATTCTTAGCGAGGCTCTCCAGTGCAGGGACAGTAGACCCCAGATTGCCTCCAGAGATGGACAATTGTGTCTCCTTTCAGGAGCAATGGAAAGGTTTTCCAAAAAAAGGTTATCTGGACCAATGGTTCTATGGGCCTCCTCTGCTGCGAGGGTGGCATCTTCCAGAATTGTTCCCCCTCTGCCCCTGGGGGAACTCTCTCCACATGTGTCCTGGTAAGACCCTTGTGATTTGTTTAACCAGATTTTACAGCAACTTCTCTGACCCTTAGTGTAAAGTCTCTGAGGGGTGGAAAAATGTATACCCATGGCAGAAAGGATTTTACTCACGTTCTCACACCTGGATACTGCATCTTTGACCCTGGGAATGAAAAGGGACGTGTTCTGGATCCAAAGGCCACCAGGTACACTGACTCCTCAGGTGAGGGATTGCTAGACTGCTAACAACCTCTCTGTTTTAAAATCTCTAAGATGTCCACCAAGGAAACATCCTCTCCAGAACTCCAAAAGCTGACCACTCCTGAGTGGAGAGGGAAATCATCTCTGACAAGCCATGCTTGTGGGAAGAAGTCCTCTCCAGCTCTGAAGACAGTTCACCCTGGGTTGAATCCAGTGCCGAGCTCTCCGGTGCAGAAGCCCCGAGGTGCATAGACTGCTCAGAAGGTCTAGGAGTTGATTGCACCCGTTGTCCGCCAGGCTCGCTACAGCAACAAGAGCTCTCTAGCTCCCAGAAGGCTGAGCAAAAGTCTAGTCCAAAGAAAAAGAAATCCTTGGATCCAAGCTGGAGGTCATTGGGTGAATCAGATCCAAGAATTCAGAGGCTTGTCTTGAAGACGAAGGAGTAACCAGAGGGGGAGTGGACAGCTTGGCTAGACCTTGGACATTTGGGTTGAAGCCGAGGGGGACTTAGTAATGCCCTGTGCTGGCAAAATTTTCTGGACCATCCGTTCCATGTCCTCTTCCATAAGTCTTCTGGTAGAATGGGAAGAGGATGCCAAAGGATATTTCAGTCTGCTTAGAAATGGAGATGGTACCCTCAAAGGCACAGGGTCTACAGATGGGGAGTACCAAGTCCTAGGCAGGGAGGCAATTGGTTTAAAAGGGCAGGAGTACTGAAAAAATGTATAAAAAATCCAGGCCACCGATTTGAGGCAAAAATAAACTTTTTATATCACAACCACAAATACAAAGATGAGCGTTTTCGTCTTAAATACTTAAATACGTCACTTAAATACCAGTTCTCCTAATACATGTCAATTAATATTTAAAGAAACCACACTTGAATATCCATTTTTTTTAAAAAAATCTATACATTACTCACTACAGGATGAAACCCAGCAATACATCCTGTACCTAAACAAATACATAAAGAATTCATAAAAAATTCATAAAAAATCTTGCCTTGTAAACTGAAAAAAGGATGTGCCAACTTACATTCCACACATATATAATAGCGTTACAAATAAGATAAAAATTACATGTGTATGATATTGTGTTCTTGCATAAAACATTACATGTTAAAAATACACTCCAAACACAAGTAAATAGACATATAGCCATTGTATTAATGAAATAAACCAGATAAATCAAATATTTTCTGCCTTAGATATCAACACAGGTTTAACTGTTTCAAATTCATTAAGCCCAGGTGGAATGAAAGACTTTAATCTAAACTGCCATTTCAATTCTTTATTAAGCAAAGCATTTTTCATGTCCCCACCTTTAAAACTATTTGTAACAATAAGGTCTATGATACCAAATTTGAAACCATTGAAAGAAGGACATGTCAAAGAATGTTTGTACAAGGCACTAGTCTCTTTTCCAGTTCTTATATCATAGTGGTGCTCATGCATTCTATCTTTTAATGCCCTCTCTGTTTTGCCTATATAGAATGCATGGCATCCTACACACTTAGCCATGTATACAATCATCTTAGTTTTACAATTTCCCTTGCGAAATCTAACAACACTATTTAGACCATTATTTAACTTAATCCAAGCTTCTTTGAAAATGAGATGGCATGAACTACATTTGCCACATGAAGTTGTTGCTTTAAAAGTGCTATTAATCATATCACCCTTTTCAAATATTCTCTTAAAATTTTTACCAGTTTTGTAGGTGAAAAAAGGTTTAACACCTACTGCATCATACACGTCTTTGTTTATTTTAAGTGTGCTCCAATTAGCTCTAACTACATTAGTGAAAGATTCAGAAAACATATTGTATTCCATAACACAGGCCCCATAGAAATTTTTGTCCTCTGTTTCTCTTTTTGTTACCTTTGACAAAGTTTATCATCTCCACAGGGTACCCCTTTTCCAAAAATTTTTTTCCCAAAAATATAAACTCATTGATCAGATCATTAAAGTCTTAAGTGATTCTTGCTACTCTCACAGCTTGACCTTTGATGAGACTTCTTTTTTGTGCCTGAGGATGGTGACTAGTGTAGTGCAGGTAACTATTGCACCAAATATGTTTACGATAGATTCTTGATTTGAATCCATCACATGTTTTTGTAATAGGAGTATCAAGGTAATTTATGCTATTCTCATTCCATGTATGTGCGAAAGTAGAAAAGGGGGTACTACTATTAAGATACTCCATGAATTGTTCCAAGGTGCCCTTGGTTCCATCCCACAATATAAAAATATTGTCAAGGAATCTAAGGTACAACCTTATGTTCTTATATAAGGAACTATGAAAAACAAACCTGTTTTCCCATTCAAGCAAAACTAGATTGGCATAAATGGGGGCACATGCTGCCCCCATTGCTACCCCACTAGTTTGTTGGTAATATTCCCCCTGGAAGTTTATGTAGTTATTGTCTAATATCACCTCCATAAGTTCCAAAATCAAAGAAATCTTATCTTTGGAGAAAGTGGAATACTTATAAAGACTATCACTAAAGTATTCATACGTCCTTCAATCCTGGGTATACAAGTAAAAAGATCTTTGACATCTATGGTCAGAAAGCTACAACTTTCTGACCATATGTCTTGGGTTAATTTACTACGAAATTCCCATGAATCTTTTATTAAATGTGATGTTTTAACCATTATTTCTTTTGTATAATTATCAACATACACTGCAAGAGGGTGAGTCTCTGAGTTTTTTGCTGACACTATTGGTCTAAAAGGAGGCTCTATAATAGAGTTATGAATTTTGGGCACACCAAATATATTCGGTATAGTGGGATGAATTTGTCTTAATTAAAAGTTTTACTATCTATCCTATTGTCCGAAAAGTATTCTTCCAGTAATTAATCAATTCTCCTGTATGCTATACTAATCTGATTTTTTGACACTGGAGAATAGGTGGAGGTATCTAGTAAAATATTCATAATAGCATTATTATATTCCTCCACACCAAACAATATAGCCCCCCTCCCTTATCAGGTTTCATTATGCGACATGTTCCTGAAGCTTGTAAATCATGTAATAAATCCAATTCATCTGTAGTCAGGTTAGAATGTCCTACCTTCCATTTATTTCTTGTATACTCATCATACATTTCTTCTGTAACTATTTTGTCAAACACTAATAAAACCGGATGGAGGGGTGGGTTGTATGTACAATCACACACTGTATTTGGCACTGATAAGGTCAGTCATGGTGTACAGTGCATTCTTCAGTATGTGCTTGTCCAGCTGCTTGGCACAACATAAATTACTACAATGCTTCCCAAAAATAAAGTGTCTAAACTATAAGTTACCCTGACCACCTGAAAGCCCTGTCCCCTCTTCTCAATGTCAGACAGACTACTGAGGGGCAATCTCTGCATCTATGATTGCGCCTCAATTGACCATAACATTTCAGATTTATAGCATATCTGGAAACCCACTGGCAGTATAAAAATCCACTCGAGAGATCTTAACCTCTCCTGCAACATAAGCAGAACATGTTGGAAAGACAAATATGCATGATCGATATCACCACTCACTGGCAATGTCTTTCTTTCTACATGACGCAAAGCACATTTCTTAACTTTTTGCTTTATCCTCCATCTTCTTTAATACCTCTTCTGCCTTAACTACAAACAACACATCCCGCTGCAAAGGTGCATCCAATAATTTTGCCTTAACATGATCTGGTAACGTATGTTCTTTTAACCAAGCATGCCTTCTAATGACAGAGCCTGTAACTGCTGCTCTACAGGAGGCCTCTAAGGAATCAAACCCACATTGCAGAGTATGTTTTCCCACTTGTTCAGTTGCATGCAATAAATCCTGCATTTCTTTAAAATTAGGAGGATCTGAATCTGGAAGCATCTTTTGTTTCAACTGAGACATCAAAAATTGCTGATATTTTAGCATGTGAAACTGGCAATTTAAGGCTCTCATTGCTAAAGTTGCAGACGTATATACTTTCTTTCCCCATCTGTCTAATGCTCTGGAATCTCTGTCAGAGGGAACTGGGTTTTTTGCTGATGAGGCCTTAATCCCTTTGGGTCCCTGAGAAATAGTTTCAGGGTCTGCAACAGGGCTTTTATACAGAAATTTGTGAGAGTCAGGGACTCTGTAATATCTATCAGGCTTAACTGGGGCTGGAGGTAAGGATTCAGGGTTTAAGCTGGATTCAGTGTATACATCATCCACAATATCTAACACTGACGGAATAGCCAGGGGTCAGTGTTGAGGCAATAAAAGGAAGTCTCTGAGCCTTTTCTTGGATTCTGAGTAATCCTGGCCTTCCCAATGGAAATGCTCCCTCATGGTATGTAAGGTCTCACCAAAGGAGTAGTCCTCAGGCAGAGAGGCTGATGGAATTGATTCCTCAGCATCAGAATCCCCATAAGGGGGTAAAGAAAATCCTAGGTCTAAGGATGAATCTGAAGAAATGGACACCTGGTCAGAAGATTAATAGTCTGCATCCTGCCTGGGCCTTTTATCAGGAGGGGGATGGGACCCCCTGATCAGGGTGATTAGGTCTTCAGCCATTTTGAGCATTTGTTTCTTAGGCATGGAAGCCCCTGTCCTGGAGAATGCTGTATCTGTTTCTTTGTTTTTAAGGGGGCCTTAGACTTAGCAAAGGGTTTTAATGGTTAACTGGGTAGGTCTGAAGACACCCTCTGAAGCTGTGGATTGCTCAGCTACTTCGGTTCCCTCAGAAGAGTTAGGTTCGGTAGGCTGAAAACCTAGAGCGTCCGAAGACCCAGCCAGCTCCACGTGGGAGTCAGAGGCGGTCTGTGGAAGCAGTCGTCAGGGGCTGCGTAGGCGCCTCGCTGAAAACCGGAGAACCGGCGACCGGCCTGGAAGAGGTCTCGTCGTCAGTTTTGGGCCTCGGATGCCTGTCCTTGTCTTTGCACTTTTTATGTATTCCGGTCATCGGACGTTCCTATGGCATGGTGTAATTGAATTTTCTGTCAAAATAATGTCGGGCAAAATCAAACTGACATCTAATAGTGCGCTTGTTAAACCTAGCACAAAACCGACAACCAGTGACGTCGCAGTCTGGGCCTAGGCATGGAATACAATAGGAGTGGAAATCCTTATGAGGTATTTGCTTCCCACAAGAAATACAGTTATTAACTTTTACTGACATCGGTCTGAGGCAAGAAAAAGTTTCCCCAATGAGGTACTTAGCTTTGTAGAAGACTTCGGTTATGGATTCGGAAAGAAAATCTCAGCAGTCGGCCGACCGGCACTTGCGAACTGCTTCTGCTTCGGGCACCGCACGGCAAGAAAGACTGAAGAAAATGGCGTCAGCTGCATCTTATATACCCCTGTCACACTGACGTCAGGGAGGAGGCGACAACAACCGACGCTGGACCAAGACTTTGGAACTCAGGCCGACTGGGGAACCATCTGACGGCAGGATAATCCAAGTGTCATGACTGCAGCAGTGTAACACGATGAACATCCCCTATCTGGAGTTCAAAAGGAGGAACATTGATTCTTCCAGTATCCACTCACTCTTCCAGAAGTCAAAAACAAGAAAGGTAGGAGGTATGGAGGGAGGGGAGTTGAAGAAGAATAGAAATGGACAACACAAATGGAATGTTATGTTGAGTACACAACGTCTTTATCTGATGTCAATTTTCATTCATTTCTCAACATGCGGAACAGAGTGCCCAGCTAGCTGAATCCTGGGAGGACTCTAAGAAAGGATATTTGTAAGTACTGTTGAGCAGAAGGCAGCTTTTCCCCTAGACACCAGATCAACTTTGTAATGAGCAATAAAAATATGAGGATTAGCACAAGTGGCCGCAGCACAAATCTCATCCATGGAATACCTGCACAGAAATACTGAAGAGGTTGTCGAGGATCTAGATGAATGAGCTTGCAATAGTTTTGGAAGGGATAAACCCAACTTACTGTAGAGAAAGTAATGCAGTTTAGCCACTTAGCTAAAGTTATTTTGTTAACTAGCTTTGCTAATCTTGATTCTGAAAAGGAGAGCAACTGATCTGATTTTCTGAATTTGTCAGTTTTATGCAGATAGAAACACAATTGTCTGTGTACGTCCAACAAATCTAAAATGCATTCCCCTTTCTTGGAGAAATTTGGTAGGAAGTCAAGAAGGTTGATAGATTGATTAATGATGGATCCTGACACCCCCTTAGGAAGAAAAGATGGACTGGTTCATAAGGATACTCTATCTTTATGAAAAATCAAATAAGGAGGTTTAGAAGATGAGGGATTGCAGGTCTTGACACTCTCCAAGCTGAAGTAATGGCTACCAAAAATATTTTCCAAGTCAGAAACTTTAATTCACAGTTTGCAGCTGGTTCAAATGGTGATTATGTCAGACTTGTAACACTAAAATCAAATTCTATGGTGGAGTAGATTCTTTAAAAGAGTGGGTTCAGTAAAAGGATTCCTTTTAAAAATGCAGTCATAATGAAGCTAAGGTAGAATTGTCACTTCCAACATGACAATCAGAAATAGCCAATTGTACTTTAACTATTGATGAACTGGACCCTTCATTAAAAATAGAAGCCAAAAATTAGAGAACTGAGGATACTGGTGCTAAAAAAGGGTTGATGTTTTCTGGTGTGCCCAAAAAACAAATCATTTCCATTTACTTTTGTAAATCTTCCTTATGGAAGCTTTGTGGGAAAACAAAATAATGTGATGGACAGGGGAGGACAGCTTGGGCTGTCTAGCCATCAAAGGAATTGGAGAAAATACCCAGTCAACTTTACACCCAAAATGTCCAGATGAATCAGGTCTTTCTGGTGAGACAGAAGGTCTGGAATTAAATCTAGGATCCGCAGAGGATGAACTAGAAGAGGCTAAAGGAAGGAGAACCAAATCTGTTGAGGTCAATAAGGGACAATGAGGATTACTGTGCTCTTCAATCGAGATGCTTTCTGAAGAAATTGGTGATCAGTGGAGTTGAGGGGTAAGTATAGAGGACCCCGGGGGCCAACTGTGGAGGAGCGCATCTGTTGGTGACCCTCCCAATGTGGGGGGGGGGGGAATCAGGTCAATAACCTGCTACACTTGTTGAGGGGAGATGCAAATAGATCGCAGCATGGTTGACACAACTGACAGACTAACTTATATGCAATTTCCTTGTTGAGATACCACTCCTGAGGTAACAGGATGGGCCTGCTCAACTTGTCTGCTGTGATAGCTGTGCATTGCTGTCAGAAATCGATTGGATGAGATCGCCTACTGCCACACACTCACAGCTTCTCGACATAAGGAGTAAGATCTGGTTCCTCCTTGCTTGCTGATGCAGACTACTGACACTGTCCATCTGAATTGCAATAGTTCCTGAAGGGAGAGAGCCTTGGAAGGCCTAAATGCTAGGAGGACTGCTGTCATTCAAGGACATTGATATGCGTGTTGGCCTCTTCTGGGGACCTGGTGCTTGGACTGGCTTTTCCCAAGAAGCCCCCTCCCACCCACCCAAATTGGGATGTGTCCATGGTCACTATGGCTTTGGGCTGAGGAAGTATGAAAGGTCATCTCTGTAAAATTTGCTCTGAGCATATCTTTTGCATGCTTGAGTTATTCTGATCTGGGAGCAACAGCTGGTACAGGATGTACCACTACGTTGCCAAGGTCAGTATAAAAACTCTCATATGATACCTTGCCAGTGGAACCAGAATTATGGCAGCAGACCGACCCTACAGCCTGTAGAATCAGTCAGGCTGACAGCAAGGAACTATGAAATATCTTTTGGACATGAAATTGAACCGTTTTCACCATTGAGAAGAGAAGGGACGCGGTCTTCGATACAGTGTAGAAGAATGCTCCTATGAGTACATAATCTCTTGCTTTGATCAGTAGACGCCTGGTTGGAGTAGTTATAGAATTAGACTTGTTAGTAACAGCCTGCATTTAATTGCTGGAACCTGTGTTCTGAGAGACTGCCTTCCAATCTATCTGCAAATATACAGAGCTGAGTATATATTTTTTTGGTTTTAGAGATTGTACGGTTAATTGTTGCTTAGATCTCTGTTGAAACGGTTGTATCCCTGTTCTGAGAGACTGCTTTCCAATCTATCTGCAAATATACAGAGCTGAGTATATTCTTTTCGTTTTAGAGTTTGAACTGTTAATTGTTGCTTATATCTCTTCCTATTTCTGGCTTGTAGTTTAAATTTGGTGGTTTTGCAGTTGCCAGCCCCACTGTAGATTTGATCTGGGACACTCACCCAGTCCCATCTCTTTACCACATTCTACCTAATAAACTCTTTCTGCACTTGCTTTTAGTCCTTTTTTAACTTAAGTGCATTTTTTTAAACTGTGTTTGGTCTAATACTGCTACATACTCAAGTGTGCTAGCTTGCACTGCATGTGAATTGTTTTTACTACTGTTTAAGCTACTTTTCTGTAATATAAAAAAAAACCAAACTGTAAGCCTGTTTCCTACCTTTCTTGTAACTGTGTTCCAGGTACAGATTTCCTCTATCCAGGACTGTATGTAGGCTTCTGAGCCCCCCAAACCTTTCTGTGTTGGAGGGAAGCCTTCAAGCTCATCAGTGGGAGTGGTAAGCACTAGGTAACCTGTCTACCACATAAGATGTGGTTCTGGCCCAGAAATTGTAGTTCTTGGTCGTCTGGGCAATCTCTTCCATCTCTCTCAACTTTCTGATTTGAAAGCCTGCATTTGCACTTGTTTCTGTACTGTAACTCGTCTAGTGCTGATACAGATTCTTAGTTTTAGCACTTAAATTTGATTATTCGTGCTCAGCACTTGTTCAGAACTTGTAAGCACTAAAGCTACTAATTACTATAGCACTCAACCTTCCTCATTACATAGAGGAAAACTTTTAGTTATGTACTCACCATAACTTCAGATGTTTGGGATCCATCTCGCCTACATTCTGACTGATGGGTTCGGAGCCGATCCCTCGGCTCCGACTCGGCACGCTTATGCTATAGAGCGAGGCCTCTAATTGGCTGAGCTATCTTTATCCCAGGATGCACCACCACTAATCCCCCAGATCTTGTTTGTCCGCATTCATGCACACATGCACAACTTGTTTATATAACATTGTTAGATGTTTCAAGATGAAACAACAGGATTCGGACCTTCTGATATCCTCTGATCTCCAAGGAAGGGGGAAGGAGGGTGGGTTATTAGGAATGTAGGCGAGATGGATCCCAAACATCTGAAGTTATGGTGAGTACATAACTAAAAGATGTTATGTGATCCTAACTCGCCTACATTATGACTGATGGGACAGCGTCCCTAGCACCTAAATCCCGAGTGGCTCATTGGAAAACACTCCTGAGCACTGTGGAACCAAATGAAGCTCGTCCTCTAGATGCCACATCTAATTTGTAGTGGGAAATGAAGGTGTGCAGGGAAGACCATGTAGCCGCAGCACAAATGTCACCAATAGCAAGCTTAGAATGAAATGCTACCGAAGTAGCCATAGCCCTTGTAGAATGAGCCTTGACAGAGGTGGTAAGCTCTTTGTTAGAATAAATATAAGCTTGAGTAATACAGTCCCTGATCCATTTGGCAATAGTGACCTTTGTGACAGCGTTGCCCAATTTTTTTCTGCAAAGGATACAAACAACTGATCTGTTTTCCTTGTTTGTTTGGTCCTATCCAAATAAAAACGTAACTGTCTGTGGACATCTAGTGTGTGGAATATAAATTCCGCTCTGTTAGAGTATTTTGGGAAAAAAACTGGAAGCTCTAACGATTGTTGTAAGCATAAAGTAGAACAAACTTTAGGAACAAAAGAAGGATTTGGTCTGAGGGATACTCTGTCTGTATGAAAAACCAAGTACGGGGGTTTCACTGATAAAGCTTGAAGCTCTGAAACCCTTCTGGCTGAAGTAATCGCCACTAGAAAGGCTGTCTTCCATGATAGAAACTTTAGATCACAGGTAGCTGCCGGTTCGAGGGAAAAGAACTCAAGGCACGCAACACTATATCGAGATCCCATGGAGGTGCAGGATGAGAAATCGGAGGTCTTAATAGAGCAGCGCCTTTCAAGAAGGTCTTACACAATCTGTTGCTCATTAAAGGTGGGTCTATGGATTCATGAAAATTAGAAATTGCTGCCAATTGTACTTTGATGGTAGAAACTGAAGAGCCTTGATTGAAAAGAGAGGTCAGAAATTTTAGTACTTCTGCCACGGAAATAGAAATGGGGTCCAGGCCCCGGAGTTGAGCCCAAATAGCAAACCTTTTCCATTTGCTAGAATACAGTTTCTTTGTAGCAGACTTATGGGCTGAAGATAATATGTGCACAACATCTGGATCCAGTGTATGACTCCTGACTATCGTCGGAAGAGGAGGAGCCAGGCCGTCAATTTTAAGGTGTGTAGGGACTGGTGGAATAGTCCCAACTGATGAATCAGTAGGTCTGGGACCTGGTCCAGGAACCATGGACCTTCCGAAGATAGGGGAACCACACTTGACGAGGCCAGTAAGGAGCAATTAAGATCATCTTGCTCCCTAAGAGAGATGCCTTTTGAATCACCCTGGGGAGGAGAGGAACTGGAGGGAAGGCATAAAGCAAGCCGGTGGGCCAAGGATGGACTAATGCGTCCATGGGGCTCTTCCCCGGAGCCGGGGTTAGGGAGAAAAATTCTTTGCACTTCGCATTCAGAGGAGTCGTGAAGAGGTCGCAACACGGAACTCCCCATTCGCTGAAAATCTGATTTGCAACTGTCATATTCAGAGACCATTCGTGAGGAGAGAGGATGGTTCTGCTCAATCTGTCGGCTATGACATTGGACTTGCCCGGTATGTGAGTGGCCACTAGGAAGCATTTGGTCAAGACTGCCCATTCCCAAACTCTCATGGCTTCTCTGCAAAGAGGATAGGATCTGGTCCCTCCCTGTTTGTTCAGGTACCAGACAATTGACATGTTGTCTGAGTGAACAGCAATTACGCCCTGAGGGAGATAATCATGAAGGGCTTGAAGGGACAGGAGTACTGCCCTCATTTCTAGGATGTTGATATGAAGAGGAGTCTCTTCCGGGTGCCATTTGCCTTGGACTGACCTGCCCAGGGAATGCCCCCCCCCACCCCATCTAGGAGGCGTCCGTGGTCAAAGTGGCCGCCGGAGGAGGAAGAACAAAGGGTCGTCCCTGATCCAAATTGGAGGGCACTAGCCACCAGCGAAGGTCCCGTTTGCAAGATTCTGTGATCCATATGAAGTGATTGAGAGGGAGTTCCTGAAAGGACCACTGAGTTGAAAGAAGCCACTGGAGGATTCTCATGTGCAACCTTGCCAAGGGACTAGAAGAACCGTGGCAGACATGGATCCCAATAGCTGCAGGACCATTCTGGCTGGGGCTTTGGACCTGGGAGTAAGGCTCGAACTTGATTTTGTATGGTTTGAATTCTGTCTGTAGGTAGATAGACCGCATCTGGTTTGAGTCTATCTCTACCCCTATGAATCTTATTCTTTGAGAAGGCACAACACAGACTTTGGCCAATTGAAGGTGATTCCAAGGGAATTGCCCAGTGATATAGTGGCTTGTAGGCTCCATGAAAGTAGATGCTTGGAGGTGGCAGTTAGGAGCCAGTCGTCTAGGTACAGAAACACCTGGAATCCTAGACTTCTCAGGTGAGCAGTCACTACTGCCAAGCACTTGGTGAACACCCTGGGGCTGTGGTGAGACCAAAGGGCAGCACGGAACTGAAAATGACTGCCTCCTAGGCTGAAGCGCAGATGTCTCCTGGGCGTTTGATTTATCCTGATATGATAATATCGTCCTTGAGATCTATGGAGCACATCAAACACCCTTCTCCAGCAATGGGAGAATGGTTTGTAGAGTGACCATTGAACTTGGACTTTCTGACTGAGCGGTTTAGGATGCTTAGGTCCAAAATGGGCCTCAAGTCCCGGTCTTTTGGCACCAAAAGAATCTTGAGTAAGTCCTAATCCGATCTGGTCTGCGAGGACCGGTTGGATGACTCCTTTTTGCAGCAGCTTTGAAATTTCTGAGGCTGCGGTATCCCGTTGACTGGGTGGCGGGTCGGGATTTTTGGACTGAGGGAGTGAGAATTGGATGGAGTAACCTCCGGCGATAATCCGAAGCACCCATCGGTCCTGAGTGATCCCTTCCCAGGCCTTCAGGTGCTTGAGCGACCCCGACTGGCTCCGGAGCAGCACAGCCGGGCAATCCCTCAGGGACTATGAAAGGTGAAGAGCCACGAAAGGACTCGCGGTCTCCAGTGTTGCGAGGGCCTCTGCCGCCTCTGGGACGGCGTCTTCTGGATGAATTTCCCCTCCTCTGCCTCTGGAGGGAACCTTCCTGCTGAGAGGGGTAAGGCTTCTGAGATCTGAACCACATTTTCCCTCCTCTTTTAGCCTTGGGATAAGGCCGAAGGGAGTGGAAAATCGTGCCCCTGAGGAGTCAGAGTCTTACCTTCCTGTTCACAGCGGGTTAGTGTGTCTTTACCTTGGGTCCAAACAGGGAGGACCCATCAAAGGCGTCGGCAAATGAAGACTTAAAGGCCTCCAGCGAAATGACACAGGTGGAGCCAGGCTTGTCTCCATAGAGCAATGCCTGTACCCGCCGCTCTACTCGCCCCTTCGGCTGCATCTGAAATGAGCCTCATGGACGAGTTGAAATGGGCGACATTGTAGCCAGCTGAGAGTCAACCGTCTGGGCCAGCTCCTCAGGCAGGTTACCCAAGAGGGTATCGGATAGCTCCTTAATCAGATCCCTCTGAAATCTCGTAAAGTCGTCCAGGTAGTTCAAGGACCTCAGTGTAAAGGCAGCTGAACTAAGGTGCGCTTTCGTGCGATCCATGCTCTAGACTCCTTATTAGGAGGATGGATGGACGTAGAAGCCTCTGCTACATCTTGCTGGGTAGCAGATGCCACCACCATAGCATCTACAGCCACACCTTTAGTAAGGAACTCTCTATCCGGGAGCCAAGAGAAATTTGTTCGGACAGTGGGCACGGTTCCACAGAGTCTGGGTGTTCCCATGCCCTTGACAGATCAAATCCAAGAGCTCGAAGGCGGAGACACCCAGGAGGCGGAGGGCTGAGCCCGAAGGCCTTCAGGAACACCGACTCATCAGCAGAGGAGGTTTGGACTGCCATCCGCCTCGTTGTTTTAGGGCTTCCAGGATGTCTGCAAAGGAGACATCATCCGAGGGCGACTTGGGGACCCCTCTGCATCATCGAGATCAGTGTCAGATGTCAGAGACTCATCAGGAGTCAGCGTGCTTCCTCTTGCGATCTCTTCCTGGGAGGTTCTTCCGAAGAGGCTTCAGAAGGACCTCCAGGAGGAGAAACCCCAGCGGGGTAACCTGAGGCCCAGGGGCTCCGCTAAGGACAGGGGGACTGCCAACGACCCAGTCTCTAAATGTAGGGAAGGAGCCGGGGAAACTGTGGAGGTAGCCAAGGAAGATTTGGCTAAAAGCACTCCTCATAGCCCTGAAGGCGGGACCACCAGAATCCTGGGAGGGTCCCACCTCCGTGGCCACGACAGTGGGCGGTACTCCCGCCCGGGCCTTTTGAGAGGAGACTTGGGACCGAAAGCATCAATCTCGAAGCCTCCCCCCCAGGGCCGAAGGAAGAAGTCCGTGTACTGAAGTCCGACCCAAGAGCCGGAGTTGGAGCAAGGGTCGGGCCCGACCCTAACACCTCCACAGGTTCCACCAGCACCGGCTCCAACGGTGCCGAAGCTGTTGGAGGAGGAAACATAGTAGGGGAGTGGACCATCGGCTCCGAAGCCAAATGGGCTGGAGCCGAAACCATCTTTAGGAACACTGGAGACTGGAAGAGTCGAAGGAGCACCCTGTCGATGTCCGAATCAGACATCTTGGATGATCTCGAGGATACCGATCGGGCCCCAACCGATTTCTCCAACGGCTCCGAAGGGCTCGGGGACCGGCTCCGAAACGACTCAACAATTATCGGCTCCGAGGAAGGTTTCAAGGAAATTTCCCTCGGTACCGATAAGGACTTCGGCTCCGAGGGGGAAGAGTCTGAGCCGATAACCCTTATTGGCTCCAATATCAGTGGAGCCGATGAGGGTGACCCACCTCTCGATGCCCCAGACCTCGGCTCCGAAACCAGAGGGGTCGAGGCTGAGGCATCGAGGCAGACCATTCCGACCTCGGCTCCGAAGTCCGTGGAGCCGATGGAGAAGTCTGCTTAGTTTTCTTAGCGGTCGGTTCCGACTGACTGGTCGGAGCCGACGCTTTCCTTTAGAAGGAGGCGGAGAGGAAGATAAAGCCTCCTCGAAGGAAGGCTTGATTAATCCCTTGAGGATTAATTTGTTTTCCTCTCCTGGAGGACTCTCGAAGAGCGTGGCACACACTACGACTCTTGCAAATGCTTAGCACCTAAGCAATAGCGCCTGGCGTGGTCGTCCGTTATGGACATTTTAAAACTACACCTCGTGCATTTCTTAAACCCGGAGGGTTTGTGTTCTTTAGACATAATTATCCAAGTGACAAAAACACTAAACTTTAGTTAAACACCACAAGTTTAAGAGATATAACGTTTAACCAACCTAAACTTTAACAAATATAACAATAATATATATATATATTTTTTTTTTTTTTTTTTTAAACTAAACAGTTAGTGGACAAAAAACGAGATAAAGAGGGTCAAGACCCTCTAACTTAAGCAATTACTTGACCCAAGAATATTCACAAACAGCAAAGTAACAGGGGAAGGCCCTCTAACTAAAGCGGAAACCTTCCCTGACTAAAAATTTCACGAGTTTACTAACAGAAAATCACCAAACACACCAAAATAGTAACAAGAGCTGTTAAAACAGCTTTTGGGTTCAAAGTAAAGAACTTTGTGACAGGAAAAAGCCTAATAACTAGTACTTAGCCCAGCCAATGTTGAGACCACGTCTAAGCTTGATAGCGGCAAACGAGATCTGGGGGATTAGTGGTGGTGCATCCTGGGATAAAGATAGCTCAGCCAATTAGAGGCCTCGCTCTATAGCATAAGCGTGCCAAGTCGGAGCCGAGGGATCGGCTCCGAACCCATCAGTCAGAATGTAGGCGAGATAGGATCACATAACATCAGTTTTTCGACTTAACTTTTCTCACTTGCTTAGAGAAAAACAGCTCTTGTACTCACTTTCCTCACTTTTCTAGAGGAAAATACTTTTTTATTCAAGCATGTCCAAGGGTCAGCTCCCAGTGTTCTCTCCTGTCTATCTGATGAATCTGGGTATCTTGAGGCAATGCAGAAATTGCCTCATGTACACAGACAACCCTCTCCTCCTACCACCCAACACTACAACCTGTGAGAAATGCACTTATCTAGCCAAACTGGAGGTAAAGCTCTCTCCAACCAAGACTGAACTTGACAGTCATGAGGAGAAGGTAAACATTTGCACCACACCACACTCATCACATAGTCTCACTAAATCTACACCACCAAAATCCACACAAAGTAACACAAAAACATTGGCAGAGGCTTTCAATAATAATCTGTCTAAGCAACAGAGAGCTTCAAAGCAGAAATGCAAGCAACCTCCATCCCCCAACACAACCCAAATGACACACAGCACACAGACTCAAGTGTGCCACTCAACCACAGCCAATAAGGCAAAACAACATACCCAACAAACTAGTCATAGGTAACTCTATAGTCAGGCACACTGAGGACCCACTCACCAGGCTAAACAAGGAGAAGGTTACTGTCAGCTGCCTGTCGGCTGCCAGGATCTGCCACATAACACATGCACTCAGGTCACTCCACAACAAGTACAAATATGATGCAGTCATTGTCCATGTTGTTGTTAATGACCTGAGATGTACCTCCCTGGACTACATGACATGGAAGAGCTCTCCAATCTTGTAGCCCAGGCAGGTATGACCGTAGCCGTGAGAAGCATTATGCCATCGCCCAGAATGATACCGCAGTACAAGGACAAAATGACTTACTTCAACAATTGGCTAAGTTTCTGGTGTCATTCTAAGGGGATTCAGGATCTGTCTGCTTGGGATGACAGTCGACAGACCACAATGCTTTGCCACAGATGGCCTGCACATGTCGCCCCTGGGATTCCGGATACTGGCTAAGGCTTTTGCTGCTCAGTCAAGAGTACACGCACGCAGGACAACGTGCACGGTCCCAAAAAACAGCCAAATCTGTAAACAAAGTGGACCAGCACGAAAAGGATTGCTCAAACACAAATTTAATGGTAAACCATCAATCCATCAATCTAAAGTAATGGTAATAACCATTACCAAAAGCAAACCGGTTTCGGCTTAAACACGCCTTTGTCAATGCTGAAAAAAGTAAAAAGTCTCCGCCATGTTTAGCACAATTTATATCCCAGCTATTAAAGGGACATGCATATAAACCACCAAATTGTACATCTGCAGTTCCAAATGGAAAAAATATAAGTAGAAAACAATATAACATGTATATATACAATTGCACTTATATGGAAGATAAATAGATTTATGAATAAAGTAATCATCATATATATCTCCTGCTCATCAGAATATTGTTGTCAAAATATATATACATATAATAATTGTAAAGAACCATATTATGCATACATATATATAAATATATGCTATAATATAAAATATCCATATATCTGAAAAAATGCAATATATCCAATGAAGAAATATAATACATGTTTATATTGTTGATTAACTCATCATTGCTGTTCTAGTATATTTAATCCTGGTCTAAACAGACCCCCCAGTTTGGTAATCCACTTATTTTCCATATCATTAAGCTTCTGGTGCCATCCTGCTTTGAAATTTCTATGTAGAATTATCCTGTCTATAATAACAAATTTAAATATAGCAGATGGGTGTTCAACAGTATGTTTGGACAGTGCATTTGTTGTACGTCTATTCCTGATAGCACTCGTGCTCACCTATTCTGAATTTAACTGGCCTAGATGTCTGTCCAATATAAAAAGCAGAACAAGTGCACGTAGCTAAATACACCACCCAATCTGAACTACAATTTCCAAATATCCTGATATTGAAGACTTGCGAAGTGTTCTTACTTGAAAACTCAGTTGTTTTTAATAAATATTTGCAAGCAGAACAATGGCCACATGGAAAACAGCCCTTTAATATGTCTCCAAATTAAGTGGTTTGTTGTGGTATGGTAGGAATGTATCTCTTATAATGAGTGAAATGTGAATTCATGTTTCGTCCTCTACGATAGGAGAATGAACACTGATCAGGTAAAATTTGATTCAAAATATCATGTGATAATAGAATACCCCAATGCTGATTGATAATGTTTGTAAACCGATTAGTATTTGTCCCATAAGTAGTTACTAACCTCAAAGGTTGATTGGATTGTTGTTTAGGAGTTGCCAAGTCACGTGATTTATATTCCAATAGTTCTGTACGTGTTAGCCTATTTGTTGCATCCATGGTTGTAAAGATGTTGTGTGCCTTATAACCATGATTAATAAATCTTCTAGACAAACCAACAATAAAATTAGAATATTCTTGTTCAGAAGAGCAAATCCTTTTGATCCTCATGAATTGAGATTTAGGAATGTTGCGGATAATGTGGCGTGGGTGACAACTCTGAGCATGTAACAAAGTATTGTATTCTGGAAATTTTCAATGAACTGAAGTGGCTAGTGTATTATCAGAAAGCCTAGTTACCAATACATCCAGAAACACAATATTTTCTCGCTCAATATTGGCAGTAAAATTTAATACCAAAAGAATTGTCATTCACATAGGATACAAACTCTGATAACTCATCCCTATCACCACGCCACACCATCCAACAATCATCTAGATACCTGCGCCAGATATCTAGATGTTGTATATATACATTATGCTGAACATCATATATGAATGTAGCCTCATAATAACCCATAAACTGAAATTCATACTATATAAATGTACAAAAACTTAGTATAAGTTTGATATACGAAA
>NC_056750.1:794252167-794353605 GCF_019279795.1 Protopterus annectens
TGGGGGTCAGATTGGGAAAAAAGATGCTAAGGATGAAACTACCAGGTAAAATGAAAAGAGGAAGGCCTAAGGTAAGGTTTATGGCTGTGGTGAGAGGACATGCAGGTGGTTGGTGTGACAGGAGCAAGATGCAGAGAGCAGGAAGAAATGCAAACAGATGATCCGCTGTGGCGACCCCTAACGGGAGCAGCCGAAAGAAGTATCACTTCACTGAAATACCATTTCACTGAGACCAAATCACCTAAAGTTCATTTCACTGAAAGTTCATTTCACTGAAAGTTCATTTCACCTACAAAAAGAAGTTATGTACTCACCATAACGTTCCATCTGAGTAGGTAACTTCATTTGTCTGCAACCTGTAGGTATCGGATCTGAGCCGGCAGCTTTCCAAGCTAAAAGATCTGAGCTCCAAGCTCCTCCCCCTACCCATAATGCCCTGCCATCTCCCTCAAACCCTCAGATCGAGTTTGCCAGAAAAAAGGCAATAGGAAATTCTATAACCTAGGAAAGGATTACAATACGTTCCAGTGATGTCAACTGAACAAGGACATATCCTGATCCTTTGATAACGAACTAAGGGTCCGGAGGATGAAGTGAGGGTCGGTTGCAGACAAATGAAGTTACCTACTCAGATGGAATGTTATGGTGAGTACATAACTTCTTTATCTGAAGTAGTTAACTTCATCTGCTCAGCAACCTGTGGGACAGAGTCCCCAGCTACTAGCAACTTGGGAGGCCCTTATGGAAGGAATTCCGGAGCACTGCGGAGCCAAACGATGCACGCCCCCTGGATATTAAATCCAATTTATAGTGTGTAATAAAGGTATGAGAGGAAGCCCAAGTAGCTGCTGAGCAAATGTCATCCAAAGAAACCCTTAACCAGAAAGCAGCAGAAGTTGCCATAGATCGGGTAGAATGGGCTCGCACTCTCAGGGGCTCAGAATGACCAGAACTTTTGTATGCTAGGAGAATGCATTGGGAAATCCATCTAGCTAAGGTTACGTTAGTGACTGGCTTCCCCAGACAAGATTTTGCAAAGGAAACAAAAAGTTGATCAGATTTTCGAAGATCTGCTGTTCTGTTAAAGTAAAAACTTAACTGTCTGTGAACATCCAGACAATGAAGTCTGTATTCTCCTTTGTTTTGGAAATTTGGAAAGAAGACAGGTAGATTGATGGACTGGTTGATGTTGGCTTCTGAAGTCACTTTGGGCAGAAAAGAGGGATTAGTCCTGAGGGAGACCCTGTCTTTATGAAAGATGATGTATGGAGGCTTACTGCAAAGAGCGTGACACGCCGATATCCTTCTAGCAGAAGTAATGGCAATCAGGAAGGCCGTCTTCCAAGATACATATTTTAAGTCGACTGAAGCCGTGGGTTCAAAAGGAGGCCCAAGTCAGAGCTTGAAGAACTAGGGTAAGATCCCATGGAGGCACTGCATCTTTAATGGGGGGTCTTAACAAAAGGTTCGTTTCATGAATGTTTTGCATATCTTAGAGGACACTAGGGGCCCTGAGCTGTTTCCAACATGGTAGTGGGAAATAGCTGCCAACTGAACTTTAATAGTAGAAGCACTAGCTCCTTGACCAAAGGTATGGGAAAGAAAGTCTAGAACTGCTGGGATAGCAGCCGTGAAGGGGTCCAAGTTCCTGTGCTCTGCCCAGACAGAGAAACGTTTCCATTTACTCTTGTAGATTTTCCTGGTAGACTGTTTATGGGCGGCCACCTGGATGGCCTTAACCGAGGAAGATTTACCGGGAGTCCTAGCCATTAAGGGAACTGGATCAACCAAGCTGAGAGCTTGAGGTAGTCCAGCTCGGGGGGTCTTCAATCCTAAAGGATGAGAGATCAGATCTGGATTGGCTCTATGATCCAGGGAGGATGTACTAGATGAGACCGCAGGTAAGGGAACCAGGTTTGACAAGGCCAGAATGGGGCTATGAGGATAACTCTGCTCCCCAACTGACGAGCTTTCTGCAAGAATTTTGTCATCAATGGAAGAGGAGGATAAGCATACAGAAGACCGGATGGCCAAGCATGAACTAGAGCATCTCTGGGGGCTTCCCCTGATGGGGGAATCAGAGCGAAGAACTCCCTGCACTTTGTGTTTGAAGGCGAGGCGAAGAGATCGCAGCAAGGTTGACCCCATTCGAGGAAGATTTGTTTCGCTACTGCTGGGTTCAGAGACCACTCGTAAGGTGAGAGGATCATTCGACTCAACCTGTCCGCCAAGATGTTTGACCGACCCGGGATGTGCATTGCTATGAGAAAGCAGTTGGTAGATATCGCCCATTCCCATACTCTCATTGCCTCCCTGCAAAGTGGATAGGATCTGGTTCCCCCGTTTGTTTATGTACCAGACTACCGACATGTTGTCTGTTTGAATTGCAATAGTTCCTGGAGGAAGAAGCGGATGGAGAGCCTGCAACGCTAGAAGCACCACCCTCATCTCCAGGACACTGATATGCAGTGAGGTCTCTGTGAAAGTCCACGTGCCTTAGATGGATCAGCCCATGCAATGCCCCCCCCCCCACCCGAGGAGAGAGGCGTCCGTGGTCACCGTGACTTGGGGAGGGGGTATAACGAAGGGGCGGCCATCTTGGAGATCTCTGGAGCAGAGCCACTAAAAAAGCGACTCCCTGCAAATACTGCGGAGGGGAATAGGTGTAGACAGGGGGTGAAAAAGAATGGACCATTGAACTTGCAATGTCCATTGAAGGATTCTCATCTTCAGGCGAGCGAAGGGCAACAGATTGATGTCTGCTGCCATGGATCCCAGGGCCCTCAGGACTAGTTCCACTGGGGGAGCTGACGATTGTAAGAGGTCTAGAATGTGAAGGCTTAGATTGCGAAGTCTGTCCGCTGTCAGAAAGACTCTGGATTGTATAGTCTATCCTGGCCCCTATGACTTCCAAAATTTCAGTAGGTTGAAGGGAGGATTTCTGGTGGTTGATCGTGATCCCTAGGTGGTGGGCTAGGTGTAAGTAGTAGTCCCTGCCTGAGCAGAGTTGATGCCTGGTGGGGGGCGGTTAGGAGCCAGTCGTCCAGGTACGGAAAGACCTGTATTCCCTGAAGCCTTAGGTGGGCCCCTACAACTGCCCTGACCTTGGTGAACACCCTGGGGGCTGTGGTGAGACCAAAGGGTAGGACCCTAAACTGATAATGGCTGGCTCACAGCCTAAAGCGGAGGAACCTTCTGGATCATCTGTCCATCAGAATGTGGTAGTACGCATCCTTGAGGTCTATCGAGCGCATCCAGTCGTTCTCCTGCAAAAGTGGGAGAATGGATTGAATAGTGACCATCCGGAATTTTTCTTTGGCGACTGACAGGTTCAGTGTGGACAGGTCGAGAATAGGTCATAAGTTCCCCGTCCTTTTTGGCACGAAAAAGAACCTGGAGTAAAAGCCTGATCTGGATTGCTCGGGGGGGGGGGGGGGACGCGCTGGATAGCTCTCTTTCTTAGCAGCCCTCGAATTTCTGATGCTGCTGCCTCCCTCTGATCGGGTGGAACATCGGGGAGCCTTGTTCATCGGGGAGGGTAAGATAGGAGAGGAATTGAATAGCCTCTGGATATGATTCGGAGCACCCAGCGGATCTGTCGTAATGGACTCCCAATTTGCTAGGTATTCCGAGAAGCGCCCCCTGACTGCCTCCAGAGAGGAGCAGTCGGGCAACCCCTCAGGGCTGCTGCGTGGGTCAATCTGAAAAAGGTTCTCTCGACCCAAAATTCTTCGGACCCCCCCTGCCTCTGGGCCGGCATTCACCCTGTCCTCCTCTGCCTCTGAAGGACGAAGGATCTGGAGCGAAATGGGATTGTTGAGCTTTCAGGAATCACATCTTCTTTTGTCTTCTTTGGTTCCTGGAGTAGGACCTCTGAGGAGCCGAGAAGCGGATCCAGATGGCAGATGACATCTTCCAGTCTTTCTCGCTCTGGAGGAGCGAATCGCAGACGGTTTTGCCGAAAAGCGTAGAACCATCAAAAGGGGCGTTTGTGAAGGACGCCTTGAAGGATTCCACAAAATCGCTGAGACGGAGCCAGGCCTGTCTACGTAAGATGACACCTGTTCCGCTAGCTCTAGCTGCTCCCTCAGTAGTATGGGAGAGAAGCCGCATAGATGTGTTGGTGATTGACTTGAGAGTGGCCATTCGAGCCGAGAAGGTCTGCTTGTCCTCGGCCGGCATGGACTCTGGGGGGTGACCCAGCATACACTTTAATCAGGTCCCGCTGGAGCTGAATCACATGTGCCATATAATTCAGTGACCTTACAGAGAAGGTCGCTGAAGAGAATATCCGCTTTCCCAAGCGGTCCATCATCCGAGACTCCTTGTCTGGAGGATGCATCAAGGAACTCTCCTGTGCTAATTCCTTTTTAGTGGCAGCCGCCACCACCATGGCATCCACTGGGGCACCCTTGCTTCAAACTGTCCTGTCCATGGGAGGGCTGAGGATCCTGTCCGGTCTCTTGGGTACTGGCTCAACAGTGTCTGGCTCCTTCCATGCCCTGATAGTTATGAGGTCTACCAGGGGGTCGGCGGGAGGGGACACCCAAGAGGTAGATGGGCCTGCATCAAACGCCTCCAGAAACACAGACTCATCCAAGGAAGGTTTTTGAGCAGACCACCCCCCTCTAATGCGTAACATTTCCATAATGTCTCCAAAGGAGACGTCTTCGGGGGGGTGACCTTGGGGAACCTTCCCCTTCCTCTAAGTCTGTGTCCTCCGTGAGGGACTCGGGGGAGTCCAAGTGCCTCCTCTTGCACTTTCGTTTGTGAGGGACCTCCTCGGGGGGGGCTGTCCGAAGAGGCCTCACCAACAATGTCCTGTTCCTCTATGGGAACAATCTGGGACGTAGGCGCAGGCTGTCTCTGGGACCGGATGATGGAAGACAGGCCCTTCTGAGTGGGAATGGCAGGTGGATCCGTAGCAAGAGCCTGGGGCCTCGAATCCCTCAAAAGGACCCTCTCCATGACGTCAAATGCCGAGGGGGAACTGCTTTCCCTTGGATCTGAAAGCAGTCCCCTCGGATCCGACTTGCAGACCGGCACCGAAGGTGAACCGATCGGATCCGAAAGGGTAGTGTGCCCCGACCTTAATGGAGCCCCGACCTTAATGGAGCCAAAGGCCCACTGACCCCTCCAGATCCGACGATCAGCTCACGGCCCCAAGAGCTTGGATCCGACAGACTCGAGGGTACAGTCGGCGCCATAGTAGGAAACGCTGTCGGCACCGACCCTACCCTGGCTCCAAAGCTAGTCGGCTCCGACAGCTCCGAACCCCGAAAGCGTGTCGGAGAAGGAGCAATGGGGGCGAAAAAGGTGTCGAAGCATCTGGGCCTGGAGAAATCGACGCATCATCTGGTCCATGTCTGCGTCCGATAAACTTCTGGTAGATCTAGAAGCGGCCACCGAAGCCGGCCGGGAAGGCCGCCTAGATGACCTCGAAGGTGACCCTGGAGTTGAAGGCTGCACAAATAGAGCAGCCCGAGGAGAGGTGATCAACCCCCAGGCACAGGAAGCACAGAGTGTGGCCATCTACTGGGGACAGCTTATGGCCACACTCGGTACATTTAGAGAAAATGGCTTTAGGGCCTTCAGTCATTATAGAAAAGAAAATAGGTCCACAAGCACACACCTTCACACACGCAGAGGAGAATAAATCTAGCTTAACCAAAAAGAAACTACCCAAAAAAGGCTAGAAAGGTAAGAGGGAGTTCATACACACAAACTTAGAGAAAGTTTGACAGAAATTTAAGATTTAAATGCTAAACTCACAGTACTATGCTCGGAGCTTATTCTGAGAAGCTTATAGAAGTCGCGGCAAACGAGATCTGGGGGTTAGAGGGAGATGACAGGGCATTATGGGTAGGGGGAGGAGCTTGGAGCTCGGATCTTTTAGTTCGGAAAGCTGCCGGCTCGGATCCAAATCGGATCCAATACCCACAGGTTGTTGAGCAAATGAAGTTAACTACTTCAGATCTCATTTTACTGACAAGTAATACTCTAAAGCAAGTCAAAGGTATATGTCCTCTTCCCCACTGTAGTCTGATCCTGTTGTTAAAATATATAGTTAGTGGGGGTGTGGGGGACACAGCCCCCCACTTAATTTGGTTTTCTGCTGTCTGGGTTTTTGTTTTTTTTTACATTATTTGCTAAAACCGAACTAGGTGGGGGGCTGTGCCCCCCCACCTCCCTAACTATACATACTAACCAGCAGGATTGCACTACAGTGGGGAAAAGAACATATACCTTTGACTTGCTTTACAGTACTACTTGTTAGTGAAATGAGTTTTAGATGAAATGAAGTTTAGGTGATTTAATCTCGGTGAAATGGGTGTCAGTGAAATGGTCTTTCAGTGAAGTGATACGAATCCATATATATATATATATATATATATATATATATATATGTGTGTGTGTGTGTGTGTGTGTGTGTGTGTGTGTGTGTGTGTGTGTGTGTGTGTGTGTGTGTGTGTGTGTGTGTGTGTGTGTGTGTGTGTGTGTGTGTGTGTGTGAGAAAAAAGAGAGGCTAGAAAACAATTACTTAGGATAAACTGTAAGAGATTAGATACCATTAAAGATACAATAATGAAGGGAGATGAATTGGAACTTAAAAGATAAACAGCAAAGAAAACCACGACCAGACCATGGGGTGATTTTTTGATTACCCATTCATTGAACCAAGTTGTGCATATATAGGGTTAGGGAGAAACTCTGCTTCACATGGATGGGTAATCGAAAAATCACCCCCTGGTCTGGCACCTATGTTTCTGATGGGAAGAGAGAATCAGTAAATGACTCCATATATAAATCAAATTTGTGGGACGTATTTGGGAATTGTAAGACCAGGCTTATAGGGGCCTTAGTGGTCGTTAGTCTAGTGCACATCTATGAAACTATGACTGATGAAGAATGAATGATTACTTTTTTAAATGTAATTTGTAACTTGTTGCTTCTTTCAAGTTGAAGAAATGATGTATATAAAAAATGATAAAAGAGCTGTGATCCCTGCAGCCATTAATCAATAAATCTATTACTAACCTGAGAGGCTACAGGATTTGTTCGTATCCAGTCCTGGAACTCGGTGACAATATAGTGGCCTAGGGAATGCCCTTTGCCCTTTCTCAGATCACCACAGTTTTCTAGCATAATAAGAATCCCATCCAAAGGCTCTTTCAAGGCTGCAAATCCACTTGTCGCTGTTTCACGAAGCTGTAGACAAAAAAAAAAGCCACTGATTAGAGCTTACCATATTGCAGATGGGATGGTGTATGCTGACTGGAGATGTGCAGGTAGTGATCTAAAAAAGATTGTGTCATCATTTCGGTAAAAGCCAAAATGGAGAAAAGGATACACACACACACACACACACACACACACACACACACACACACACACACACACACACACACACATACAAAATAGGAGGGATGAGCAACTATAAAATGACTTAACTGCAACAGCTATTTTAATATGGCAGAGTGAAGGCACCCTGCACTAGAATAAAAACAATTAAAAAAAACTTA
The DNA here is from genome assembly GCF_019279795.1 of Protopterus annectens. Taxonomy (NCBI): domain Eukaryota; kingdom Metazoa; phylum Chordata; order Ceratodontiformes; family Protopteridae; genus Protopterus; species Protopterus annectens. The sequence continues at coordinate 794,259,691 of NC_056750.1, forward strand.
TTTTACCGTTGTTCAACACTCATTGTTTTGTGTGCCTGTGTGTGCTTTTTAAAGCAAATATGTACTATTACTTTAAGTGATATGAAGTCATATCAGTAGTTTTTTTTATTCTTGGATTTTTCCAAATTGTAACATATAATAAATGTAATAATGTCCCATGTCAAAATGAATCATTATTTATTATGGTCTGCATCATAATATTTAGGGAAAACACATAAGATGATGGTAGTTGCTTGAAACCTAACATAGCTATGTATATTCAACAAAGAGGGCCTTTCAGTAGTTAATATACGCCCATGTATGGATCCCTAAACCGTGGAAAATTCTTACGGCGACCCACTGATATCACCGCAAATAGCAACTGCCCTCCAGCTGTCTTCCCTATTTTTGAAAGAAACCCAGACACACAAGATGAGATGTCATCACCCCTTCAATAAGAGCCAAAAATCAATACAAAGAGTGCAGTTTGTCAAAAGTGACAAACGTTAAGAGTAGCAAGAAAAGTACAGTTTTGTACCTGCTGTGCTGTATTAGCACTCGAACATCTACATTTATGGTAGGTACAAAACTGTACTATGTTCATCGTGCATACAGCTGCAGTCATAACAGATGGGTAGAATCCCAAAGCTAAAATAAGGGTGGTAGGCACTAGGTGGAACTAGGAGGAGCCAGAATGCCCTGCAAAACTGCAGTGGCAAAACCTGCTCTAGATTTGGAGTTATAAAGGCAGGTGATGGTGCTTGGAGAAAGTATGCACAGAACTCCAAGTGGCAGCTTCCAAAATATCTTTGGTAGGAACCCCCCCCCCCCCTGAGGAAAGCTGCAGAGGTAGCTGTGGCCCTAGTGGAGTGAGACCTTATGCCTGCAGGTACAGTTTTACCATGAAGAGAGTAACAAAAGTGTATGCAGTGGGCTATCCACTGAGATTGTCTGTTTGGAAATAGGCTTCCCTTGAGCCCCTGTAGCATAGGACACAAAGAGTTGCTCTGATTTTCTGAAAGGCTTTGTTCTGTCCAAATAATGACGTAGTTGCCTGTGAATGTCCAAAAATGTAGTAGCCTCTCCCCTTTGTTTTGAGGACTGGGGTAAAAGGTAGGTAAGTGGATAGCCTGATTCAAGGCTACCCTGGATACTACCTTTGGCATAAAGGAAGGGTTGGTTCGTAAGGAAACTCTGTCCTGATGGAAAATGATGAAAGGTTGCACAGCCATGAGGGCTTGTAGTTCAGAAACCCTGCCAGCTAAGGTGATAGCCAGCAGGAAGGCTGTTTTCCAGGACAAATACTGCAGTTCTGATGAGGCACCTGGCTTGAAAGGAGGCAAAGTCAGTTTCTCTAGAATGAAATTGAGATCCCAAGCAGGCACTGATTGTTTCCTTGGGGGTTTTATATTCTTAACCCCTCTGAGGAACTGCCTTAAGAGGGGGTGAGAGAATAAAGGAGGGTCAGTGTTGTATTCTGCAGAAATGGCTGAGGCATGGATTTTGATGGAAGAGAATTAAAGTCCACTGCTTAGCATCTCGGCTAGGTACTGTAATATTTGAGGTAAATTTAATATTCCAGGGTTCTGGCCCTTTTTCTCATTCCAAGCACAAAATTGTTTCCATTTGGCGGAGTAGGCTTTTCTAGTAGAAGGTCTTCTGGCCTCCAAAATGACATCCTGTACCTCCTTGGAGAGTAGGGTCTGTTGTGATTTTAAGGAATCTTCCATGCGGCTAGATTGAGTGTTTTCAGCTGACTGTGAAGAGTTTTGAAGTTGTGCTGAGTCAGTAGAAGAGGCATTAGAGGCAGGATCCATGGTGGGGAATGTGTCAGGCTCCTCAGGAGTGGGTACCAGTGTTGCCTTGGCCAGTCTGGAGTGATGAGAATAATCTGTGGTCTGTCTGCTCTGGTTTTTAATAGAACTTTGGGCAGCAGAGGAAGAGGTGGAAAGGCATAAACTGTCATTGTTGTCCAACTGAAAGAGAGTGCGTCCACTTTCCAGGCCTGTGGATGAAAGGTCCTTGAGCAGAATTTTGCCAATTGGTGATTTCTGTGGGAGGCAAAGAGATCTATGTCTGGCCTTCCCCATGCTTGAATTATCTTTGAAAAAACTTGAGGATGCAACTTCCATTCATGTGGATCTGTCATATTTCTTCTTAGGTTGTCTGCCAGCATGTTTTCCTTGCCTGGCAGGAACTGTGCTTGAAGCTCTATTTGCAATTCTAGAGCCATGTTCCAGAGAGACATGGCTAGCCTGCATAGGGGGTATGAATGGGTTCCTCCCTGTTTGTTTATGTACCACATTACTGTGGTGTTGTCTGTCCTTATCAATAGCTGGCCTGGATGCAGCAGGTCTTTGAAAGCTATAATAGCATTTATTACTGCTAGCATTTCTTTTTGATTGATGTGTAGGTGCTTTTCCTTTTGGGATCATCTGCCCTGAATGCACCGATTTGTCACGTGCGCCCCCCAGGCGTAATCCGACGTGTCTGTTGTGATGATTTGGCTTGCTTGAGGCTTGCAGAATGGGAGACCTGTGTTTCTTTGGCATGCTTGAGCCCACCACAGAAATTCCTTTTGAAGACATGGAATTAGTAGTATTATTGTTTCCAAGCTGTGGCTGTGTTGAGACCATAGGTTTTTCAGGTACCATTGAAGTTTCCTCATATGCAGCTTTGCACATGGGATTAGCAGGATGCAAGATGCCATGAATCCCAGAGCCTGCAGGATTTTCCTTGCAGTCAGCCTGGTGAAAGTTGCCAATTTTCTGAAGTATTGAGTTAGTTGCCCTTGTTTCTCTGGCGTGAGGTAGGCCATCTGGGTGTTTGTATCCAAGTTGGCACCCAGGAAAATTATTGTTTGAGATGGTAGTAGCCTTGATTTCTGTTTGTTGACTGTGTATCCCAGGGAATTCAACAACCTTATTACAAAAGCCAGATGTTTCAGAAGTATGTGCTTGCTGTCTGCTTGGATCAGGCAGTCGTCCAGATATGGGTATATTTGTTTCCTTTGTAGTCTGCAGTAGGCAATTACTGATGCCAGGCATTTCGTGAACACTCTGGGTGCAGTAGACAAGCCAAAGGGCAATTCAGAGAATTGATAATGTGTTGACCTGCAAGAAATCTGAGGTATCTTCTGCAATCTTGTCTGATTGGGACATGCAGGTATGCCTCCTTGAAGTCCAATGTTACCAGCCAAGACTCCTTGCCCAGCATGGGAAGAAGCTGCTGTAATGTGAGCATCTTAAATTTTGGCATGAGTAAAAAAGTGTTTAGGATGGATAGGTCCAAAATAGGTCTCCAATCTTTGCCCTTCCTTGGTACCAGGAATAGTCTGAAATAAAAACCTTGACCCTGTTCTTGTGCAGGTACCTCTTGAAGAGCTTTCATGTCCATGAGATCTGAAATTTGTTTTTGTGCCTCTGCCCTTTGATTGCGTGGCAGGTTTGGCATGCCTCTCATTTTTGGAAGGGTGTGAAAGTGGAATCTGTAGCCTCTGTCTATAATGTCCAAGATCCATTTGTCTTTTGTGACAATATGCCAATTTTTTTGAAAATGGTGCCAGTTTCCCGCCTAAAGGTGCTGCCATTTGAGCCTTGCTTGGCATGCAAATGGGAAAGTCACTGGTTCTGCTTTCTGAATGGCTGTGAACTATCCTCACTACCTCTTTGGGTAGTTGCTTGCCATTGTCTGCCTCTAAATGATCCTTGAGATTGCCCTCTACCCCTCTGGTGCCTGTATCTACCTCTTAGGGGTCTGTCGGTGGCTGGAAAGGACCAATTTTTTTTTAAGGCGAATTTCTACTGAAACGTGGAGGTTGTACCTGTAGGTAGTTTTTCACTGTTTGCATTGATTTTGCCTTTTCCTCCATTTTCTTTAATACCGCCTCAGCTTTAACACCAAACAATGCATCTTTTTGCAGAGGTGCATCCAGTAATTTAGCTTTGACATGATCTGGTAAGGTTTGCTCTTTGAGCCAAGCATGTCTACGTATGACTGATCCTGTAACAGCAACTCTACATGAGGCTTCTAAAGCATCAAAACCACATTGCAAGGTATGTTTACCTACTTGCTCTGTACTATGTATCAAATCCTGCAACTCCTTCAAATCTGGTTGTTCAGGTTGTGACATTTTGCTTCTCAACTGTGATAACAGAAACTGTTGGTACTTTAACATATGGAACTGGCAGTTTAATGCCCTCATGGATAAGGTGGCCGAGGTGTATACCTTTTTCCCCCCACCTTTCTAAAGCTCTGGAATCCCTCTTTGAAGGTAATGGATTTTTAGTAGTGGAGGCCGTAATTCCCTTGGGGCCCTGTGAGATAGTTTCTGGGTCAGCCGCATGGCTTTTGTATAGGAATTGGTGTGAGTCAGGAACCCGGTAATACCCGTCAGGCTTGACTGGAGCTGGAGGCAAAGAATCTGGGTTGAGGCAGGACTCCGAATACACATCATCAAGGATATCTAAGACAGGAGGTATAGCCAGAGGCCTGTGCTGAGGGAGCAAGAGAAAATCCCTAAGCCTTTTCTTGGAGTCTGAGTACTCTTGGCCTTCCCAATGGAAGTGTTCCCTCAAGGTATGCAAGGTTTCCCCAAGAGAGTACTCCTCGGGGGGGGGGGGGGGGACAGAAGGAATGGACTTCTCTGCATCAGAATCTTCAAAAGGGGAGTATGAATGTTCCTGGTCATCAGAATGTTCTGAAATAATGGAGGCCTGGTCCGAGGAGGGGGATTCTTCCTCCACTCTGCCCCTTTTTTCCGGGGGGGGGGGTTTGAGAACCCCTGATAAGAGTAATTAAGTCCTCAGCCATTTTGAGCATCTGCTTTTTAGGCATGGGGTCTTGAGAAGGGCCCTGTGGGGTTTGTTTTTTAGAATGCATGGCCGTCTTAGACTTAGTGAAAGCCTTGATGGAAAAAGAAGAGGAAGGCCTGAAGACACCTTGAGAGGAGGCAGACCTGTCTAAACTCCGAGTTTCACCGCCAAGAGTGGCTTCGGTATCTGTAGTCGGGGTGTGGGCCGAAGAACCTGCGACCTCGGTTCCAGAAGACACCACCAATGAAGTGTCGTCGGTAGTCAGGGGCTGCGAAGGCGCCTCGCTGAGAACCGGACCACCTGTATTCGGCTTTGGCGTGGTGTCAGTAGAGGCCGCGGACCTCGTGTGTCGGTCCTTATCTTTGCATTTTTGTCAAAACTGGAGTCGGAGTATCCGACGACATTATGTAGTTAAATTTTTTGCCAAAAAAGTGCTGGGCGAACTCCGCCCGATGCTTAATGGTGCGTTTGTTGAATGTAGCACAAAAATGACAGGCCAAGACGTCGTGGTCTGGGCCTAAGCAAGGAATGCAGAGGGAATGAAAATCCTTATGCAGTATTTGCTTCCCACATGAAATACAATTATTAACTTTGTCTGACATCGGTCTGAGGCAAGAAAAGTTTCCCCAACGGGGTACTTAGCTTTCAAGAAGACTTCGGTTGCAGATATTCGTAATCTCAGGAGCTGGCCGACTAGCACTTGCGAACTGCTTCTGCTTCGGGCACCGCGCGGCAAGAAAGACTGAAGAAAATGGCGTTGGCTGGTTCTTTTATACCCCTGTCGCACTGACGTCAGGGAAGAAGCGACGACAACAGACGCCGGACCTAGACTTTGGAATTCGGCCGACCGAGGACCCGCCTGACTGCAGGAAAACCCATCTGTTATGACTGCAGCTGTATGCACAATGAACATCTAGTGTTGTGATCTACTGTTGAAATTTCTTCAAAACTAAAATAGCTGTTCTTAGGAAGAATCTTTGACAGTACCATCTTGGGAGTAACATTATGTGGTACCACTGATGTTATTGCCAAAATTTTAAACATGCAGAAACCAATATGATACATCTCAGACATGGGTACAACAGCTGTAGCTATCAAATTACTACTTCATAGGCTCAAGTGGTAATTTGACAAAACAATCCTAAAATGATGACTGATTTATTATCCTTTGATAGATTCACTCTCAGTACAATTTAAACTATTATCAGACTGACTTCAACAAAAAAAAAAGAATCTAGGCATCAGCACCCTTATTTTATAACATAATGCAACAGTTAAGACTAGTTTTAGAATATTCTTCTGTCATCAGGCCACCTCAATTAAAGTGATTAGCAAAACTAAACACACACGTGTTTTATTAAGAGAGGAAGAGTAGTTAGGAATCTGTCATACAGGGAGAGGATTGGATTTTAGGATTAAACTAATGTAAACACTAGAAATGCACAAGGTATATTAACTTATATCTGTTTAATTAGATCCATCAGCAATCCACAGACATAACATTATGATGGACTAACATGCAAAAATAACTGGAACACCACTACAGGATGTGTTCAACAGCCATGTTAACACAGTTAACACTTTAGTCAAAAAGCTAACAAAATATGGAAATATTTATCAATGAAAATTAAGTATACTCACTATATAAATGAAAAACTGTATGAATGAGGAGGAAAATGAAATGCATCAGAGCTACAAAGCAGGCTTTTAAGGCTAACTTATGCTCCTGACCACCACTGCTGTACTGAATAATTTCTTAAACAGCGCTCAAAGCTTACCTCAAAGTCCATATAAGCATGGCATTTACTTAAGCAGGTTCAATGGGTTTATCATAAGGTCCCATGGGGTGTGGCCTTATCACAACATTTTTTTTGTTTCTAGAAGTCATACTTAACTGCAGTCTTTTATTTTATTTATCTATTAAGTTACCAGAAGCTCACAATGGGCTCATTAAAAGTAAGCTTTGTTATATTAAGAAAAAAGGTCAGTGGTTTATGTAATGACTTACAAACAAATTACTGAAAATCATAGCAGCTTAACACATTTCTGAAACTGCATATGCTCATAGGCAGTTTCTAGGCTACTGATCTGTGCAGATCTTAAGAAGCCCTCTCATACAATTCATGAAGATTTTAGCCCTTACAGGTTAAGTACAAATAACCCAGAAAGGAACAAAACATTTGCATGTTGTTCCTACCCATGAGGGACAAGGGTGCTTAACCAGGGTGAATCTGCGGTTCCCCATCCACTCGTCCACATTATGTTTAATCAGTTTAAGAGAAATACTTTACTTTATGAAGACAGGAAGTTGCTTCCAAAGAAGTTGTATTTTCTGTGACACGCATCTATCCCGCCAACATGTTCTGCTTATGTTACAGAAGAAATTTAGATCTCTTGAGCATGTGTTTATGTCCCCCCATTGGATGTCTGTGAATGCGCAGGAGGTCTGACAGGTAAGGTCTGTTGAGGCCCTGTATGTGAGGCACAGATAGTCCCTCAGTAGACTGCATGACACCATGAATAGGGAGAAGACTGAGATGGTTGGACTTCCAAGATGGCTGCACAATGATCAACAGCTTAATTCCAGCTATCCTAGTGCAAAAAAGAGAAAGAGATGGGGCCAGTAACTCTTGTCATATTTAGTAAATTCAGTTACAGGCTAGTAAATACACTGCCTGGATTCCAGCTAAGATTAAGCTTAAATGGCCTGCAAGAAAATCAACTATAAAAAGTGAAAACACTGACTGAGGAATCCTGCAGCTGTTCAGCAAAAAGTAATTCAAGCTCCAGCTTTGCTGCAAGACATGGCTTCCAGTAGTCCAGATGAAAAAAATAAATCAAATGTAATCCGAGCTGATAAAAAAAACAAAACATTGAAGGAATATATCAACTCGTATAACAAAAAACTGGACAAAATGGAAAAAACAGCTTCAAAAAGACATTTAGAGAAACTGACAAAAATGCAAAAATTAAGATGATGAAATGAAGAAAAAGCGTACGGAGTATGAGACTGCTCAAAAAGAGCAGTTTCAAAAACTGGTAGATTTAGGGGATATAGCACACAGATAAAAAAGTAATTTTCTGCTATACTAGAGAAACTTGGAAAAAAAACGGACGGTATGAATTTTATGAAAGCACAAATACTGGATTGGTATTCCACAGCAGGATTTGTTAATTAAAAGGGTAAATTAAGTGTATGCTTCAAACCTAGCCATGAGAAATCAGCCAAAGCCTATACTAATAAAGATGTAATCATATAAATAGAAAACGTTGATCCTGAGACAGTTGTGGCAGAAGGGCAAAGCACTAAAAAACTGGAGACAGTAGAGGGTTTGTAGAAAATTAGTATTCATTGTACACCAAGCAAAACAGAAGCAAATTTATTTCAGCAAGAGGCCGATTTAAGATTCAAGCTGCTGAATACAGTTGTCTTCAAAGCATTTTTCCTATATGATCAAATGCATTTTTTGATGCAGAACAGGTTAAGGAGGAAACAAGGTTTATCCAACAAAAAGTGAGCCAGCAAGCAGAAGGGGACTCTGCTTTTCATTCTTCTGAGGGTAAAGTTCATAGAGATTTTGCCAGTGAAACCTTTTCCCATGTTCCAAAGGAAAATGTTTGAGACAGAAAAAGGAAAGGACTAGAAGAATCAGGAACACCTTGGCTTTGAACCAGAGCCTGGGTTGGGAAAAGGAGAATAAGAAAAAGTCCAGCAACACTGAAATTAGTAAATAAATGGGAGACTATAAAGCATCAATTTCATTTTTGAAATATAACTTTGCTAGATAAAATGTCTGAAAGACTGGATTTTTGTTGACTGTTAGACTTACGGGTGGACTGCAAATATATACCCCATGGTATGTCATTAATATTTAGGAGGACACAAAAAGGGAGAAAAAGTAACTAAGTAAAACAAGTTTTGAATTAGTAACTATATAAAACATTTCATGATATAAACTGCTTTTTACATACAATAAAGCGGTTTTGTGCATCTTGTAGCCAAGGTTAGTTTAAATGTGGGGGAGTCTTCTGTGTTGAAAATATTAAACAAGTGCTTTTTTAGTTGTAAGAAATACAGGTTTTACACTATGATAAAAGAAGAAAAGGCAAGACAAAAGAAAATGTAATGTTAATATGCTGTAATCTTCTGTTGGTGGGGTGTAGCAGTGCACTGATTACATTATATGTAGAATTAAGATATTTTCTCTTATTTTTACAAGGGTGAATGTCTATATTAATGCCCTTGGCTTAAGCTATAAAAAAGTAGCCTTGACAAATATGACAAAATGATAAAAAGCCATGAAAAAGACCAAGTTTCTTATCCGCAAAGGTAATGCCGTGTTTTTTTCCATTAGCATATGTTCAGTGGGTGTCAGGAAGTCTGCAGTTGTACATTCTTTTCTGAGTGAAATTTACAAAGATTCATTCATGACTGCTTCTACATGAACAGAAACTATCTACAGGTGCAAGCAATTAATCTCGAGAATTTTGGGCAATCTTTGCCGAAGGAAATTCAAAATGTAAAGGTACAATGACAAGGAGCTCAGTGAAAAATAAAGTGTAAAATTATGGGAAGTGAGTAAGAGATGGCCTTAACACTTCAATACATTTAATAGACAATGTATAATTTAGTTTTATTTAAAGACAGGCATTTTTCTTAGGAGTAAAAGTTGTTTTTCATATCTGAGAAGGGACTAGAGATAAGAAAAAAACAGATACCATTCAGTATAAGTGACATTACAGGCTGTAGCATGCACTTTAGCATGGGTAACATTTTTTTGACCAACAAGCAGAATAACCAGGAGCCGCTCCAAAGATATAAAGGTAAAAAAAAGCTCTGACTACGGCCCAATCAACCCAGCTTCGATTAGCGGCTCAGGTGACTGACAAAGCAGCAGAGAGGGATGGGCGTGCCTGTCCCAAGTGGGAGGATGCTATTTAATGACGTTCCCTTAGGGAAGGTATGGTCTAAAGAGGCGAGCTGCTCTCAGACATAATCAACAATTGCTGGAGGTGGGGCAGCCAGTGGATAGGGCATTTAAATAACTTCTCAGGATGGATGCAAACATGGACAAGCCCAAAAGATGCCCTTAAGATCCATGACTGGCTACAGCAATACTACAGTAAGTCCAGGGAGGTAGGAGGGGCTGGTATACCTGGTGTGGATGTGGATCACTGGTAGCCACACCAGATAAATAATGTCTCAAGGGGAAACAAATATTAAAACAAAATAACCAAGTGCCTCGTATAGCCTGCTGTCATTTAGACAAAAAAGGAAGAGCATGTAGCAATAAAATGACATTTTACATCTATTATAAGCATAATCAACTTTTCTAAAACCATCAGCTTTGCTCACCTTAAAACATCTCTACAAGCAGCTTTTTAATGTTGGCATTTCTTTTATTAAAAGCATTTTTTGTTCTCCTACAACTTTTCTTAATTCTAAATTACAAGCAAGATCTTATTCTTATTAAAAATTTCTTTAATAACCAAGAAATCCAAACTAAGTCAAAATAATCCCTAAATGCCTGCCCTTTCTTACTCATTTGCCCTTGTGTTAATTCCTGTCACTTAACCAGTTAATAGCAAAAGGTAACACTTTACATCTAACTTTTTGACCAGATTTTGCATGATTTCCAAAAATAAGCATGATCTGCTGTCAATAACAGATGCATGCTATGAATGCTATGAAATACAGCACATGCATTTCTAGCAATTTCCTTTCCATTAATGTTTATGGTTGGCTTAAACACCATCTTGCCTTCAAGTAATATTAAGATCCAAAAAGTAACATTGCTAATATCACTGCTAGGTGTCAGTTTCAAAAAAGATGGAAATTCCTCCAAGGATGTTTCAATACTTGACCTTAGCATAAAAACAGTGCCAATGAAGTTCAGCATTTTAGGTTTCCTTAGCTACACAGTGCATTTGCTTAAAGCAACTGTTTTCTCATGTGAAACTACTTTTAATAATGAATTCTATCTAAACTATCAAAAATCAAATTCATGTCCACACAAGCCACATTACTGTGTCTACTTAATTATCTGCTCTACACAATGCCCGAATCATGTGGAATCACAAAATATCCATTCTGAGCAGGATGCTATTCGAAGAGCATGTTGCACATTATGAACTTTTGCCACATCACGCAGGATGAGAAAAGTATTTGGAGCGAAGCACAAAAGTGTACTACATTTCCATTACTTTAAGTATCATACAATTCCTTGAAAATAATGGTGACCTTCAGACAAATTGACGGGATACTTTATATTTCTTGCCAAGTACTGTGGAGGGCTGCTAAAATCCTAAACCTATACCTACTTCAAAAGACAACAGATAAACAGAACTGAACCCACGTTTGTTAGAGATTTTCATAAAATGCTGCATATCTGGAAGGAAGCAATTAAATTTACAGTGACTCAAAACAAAGATGATGAGCCTGAGTCTAGACCCCTGGATGAAATGTCAGGACAGGTTTAACGGGCTCGTACTAAAGTTTAAGTTTCCAGATAATACTAGTGACTAGAACTGCTACTAATATGAATCAGAAGTAGTTTAAAGATAAATACCACCAGAAGTCAGACCTCTTATGTTGGGGTGGAGGTGCACTCCGTAACTGTATTCATTTCAAAGCAGAAGTGGAAGGGGGTGGCTGTACTAATTATAATTAATCTGAACCTCCTTGGGCTGGATTTGCTGAAAAGCTACAAGTGTTAAAACAAAAATATGATGGTCTCCAATTATTGGCTACAAAACCTGCTAACTTACAAACTAAAATTGGCAAAAATCACTGAATGGGGGCAACAGAAAGAACAGCTGGAGGTTACACGTGCAGCAAAGAAGAAATAACAAACAAATAATGAAACCTATTCAAATGTTAAGAAAAAATGCTTTTGGATAAAATCAATCCCGGTCAAAATGAGTGTAAAATAATGAGCAGATGGGAATGGAATCTGAATTAATAGCATGGTGAAATACAGGATATTCATTAATATTCCAGAAATATTGGACAAAACATTTGGGTTGGGGAAGAAAGTAAATTACAGCAGCTTTTGTGGAAGTTCCATTATTAGAAATAAACAGTTTCATGCCCGATAAGCACTATTTTGTTTAAAGAAATCCACAAATGCAATTTATCCAGGTGCAATTACAGTTAAACTTGAGTCCTTCAGATATAAACTCTTTAAACAAGCATTAAAGAAGAGAGCTACTGCTTTCAGTGTATTTATATAATTGATTTCCCCATGGCTGTCATAAGAAAAAGGCATGTCTTGGTTCAAATTAGGAAACTATTGCAGGAGAAAAAAATGAACACATTTTTTTGCTAACTACAGCTCATTTAAAAATAGTATAGAATGATGCTCTTATAATTTTGAAACATCTGATCAAACAGTGGAATTAACTGCTTTAGAATTTGTGCAGAAAATTGTAAGTTCCAACACCTTCATACAGGCCTTAACAGACAGTAATGATTTTCGGGATGACTGTGGACTTGGGGAAGTGATGAGATGGAATTTATTTTATATAATTTTGGGTAAGGAATAAGATTTCTCTTTTTATGTTTTGTTGTTAATTAATAAAAACAGGCACAATGAAGTCAATGCAAATTTGAAATGTTATGGTATTTAGTGTCATATAGGAAAGTGAAAGGACAATGACAAATACATTTGTAATACAGCAATCAATTATTGCAAATTTAAATGATAAAATCTCACCTAAGAATCCAGATCAATGTAATCAAAATGCATTTTACTGTTTTTAGCTGAGGAATTTAATAAGATTCCTTCATGAAAAGCAAAAGAGCAGTTTATGTTTATAAGAAACTCAGTTGATAGGCAAACTGCTGTAATTAAGAACAAGAATTAAAAACAAGAACCTCAAGAGGCTGGGTACAAACCCCGTATGTCACCTGGGGGCTAGCTAACTGGCTCATAGACAGGACCCAGGAAGTTAGAATTGGGGAGTCCATCTCTACAAAGAGGCCAGTCACAAGTTGAGTCCCTAAGGGATCAGTACTTGGAATGCTCCTTTTTGGCATTTACTTCTCAGACATCAAGGCCAATGTCAGTGGTCTCTGGCTGACTACATTTGCAGATGTTTGCAAATTAGGAGCTGTCACGAATCTCACACTGACACAAATGTTCTCCAGGAAGGGCTGACACAGACAACTGGTGTTAGAGCCATAGACTAAAACTAAATGCCAAGAGATGCAAAATAGTATCCTTTGGGAAGTCATCCATCCTTGGTAACTATCATATTGAAAACATATGACTTAGATTTAACCCAGTAGTCAGGGACTTAGAGACACACAAAGATAGAAATCTAGCCTTTGACCATCATCTGTCTACAGTGGTGAGGGAATCATTCTATGCTGCACAACTTATAAACAAAGGTACAGCATATCTAAGTCCAAGGAAGTCATTGTTCCATTGTTCATCAGACCTATCATCGAGTACAATGCCCCCTTTGGTATGTACTTAACCAGGTATATCCAACAATTGGAACATCCACAGCGGTTCCTCACTAAAAGAATACAGGGCATAAGTAAAAATGTCCTATGCAGACCGCCTCAAGGCCCTATCCCTGTATTCTGTCTTCTACAGGCTTTTGAGGGGAGATCTATGGCTGGCATATAGGGCATTGTCAGGACCCACTCTAATGGACCTCCTGCATATCCACAAAACAAACAGCATCAGAATTACCCATTCTAAAGACTTAAACCTTACCTATGATATAAACAAGACCTGCTGGAGAGCTAGATAAGTATCCCTGAGACTACCCCATCTATGGAACAGGCTCCCTAACCATGTGAAGCAGAGTTCCTCCCTAACCCAATGCAACTGCAACTTGGACAACTGGATGGGAAAACGGAAATTCATCCCTGGTTTGGCACCTATGTGGCAAATTCGACCGCATGCACAATGAGCCTTATGGATGAGTTTGACACAGACTCCAAGGGTGACCAACTGGGAAGCAACCTTCTCTTCGACTACCTCAGTAAAAGCTCCCACCAAGGTATCTGACAACTCCTTGATCAGATCACTTTATGTCTGGTGAAATTTGCCAGGAAATTGAAAGACCTTAAGTTGAAAGTCGATGAAGCTTAAATTTGTTTCCCAAATCTATCCCTCGCCCAAGACTCTCTGTTGTGTGAATTGATAAATGAAGTCTCCTCAGTGAGTTCCTTTTATTTGTCAGCCACTACGACCATGGCATCTACGGGTAAACCTTTAGCTCAGAATTGCTTATCCTCAGGTGCAGATAAAAATTTGTCCGGTCTCTTCGGGATGGGTTCAATAGTGTCCAGAGCCTTCCATGTCTGCTGAGAAATCAACTGGATGAGTTCATCTACAGGCAGACTCAACCAAGAGGTACATAGGTGAGCACCGAGAACCTGCAGGTAAAACGATTCCACTGAGGAAGGGTTTGGCGACATTCCTGCCTGTCGGGTGCCAGGATCCGTCACATAACCTATGCACTCAGGTCACTCCATGAGTTCAAATAGGACTCTGTCATTGTCCATGTAGGTGTAAATGACCTGAGACGCACCTCCCTGGACTATATGAAAAGAGACATGGAAGAGATCTATGATCTTGAAGCCCAGGCAGGTATGACCCAAGCCCTGAGTAGCATCCTGCCATCGCCCAGAATGATACCACAGTACAAGGACAAAATGATTGACTTCAACAACTGGCCAAGCTTTTGGTGTCATTCTAAAAGGATCCAATATCTGTCTGCCTGGGATGACATGGTCGACAGACCAGGATGCTTTGCCAGAGATTGCCTGTACCGGTCACCCCTGGGATTCCAGATACTGGCTAAGGCTCTTGCTGCCCCTATAGTGCCTTTTTTAGTCAAGGTTCAAATGACAAATTCACCACTAACAGGAACAGGCCAGCAAAAACTGAGGGTAATGCTACTCAATGCTAGAAGTCTAAACCTCAAAATGCACTCCCTCGAGGTACTCCTTAAAATGGAGAACATCGATATCTGTGCAGTGACAGAGACCTGGTTTCAAGGGTCCAGACAGCACCCCTGCATTACCAGGCTATAACTCATACCACAACTTTTCGGCCACCTAACCCAGACCGGAACACCAAAGGCAGAGTTGTGTCCATATTCATTAAGGATATCCACACCTCCAGCCTAGTTGCTCGGCATAATGCATCCGAAGTTATCCAAGTGCAACTAACTCTGGGCAAAACTGCAATCCAAATTGTACCTTGCTACAGATCCCCCACCATGCCCCAGGTTTCCCACTCCTCTTTTCTTGATATACTAGAAAATATTAGGGTTCAACCAAACACCCTAATAATGGGCAATTTCAACTACCCCACCATTAACTGGGAAAACTACTCGTGTACCAACTCCTTCACTCAACACTTTCTGGAATTCATAAATTCCAATGCCCTAGATTAACTTATCCACACCCCCACCGGGGCAACAATATCCTAGACCTAGTCATTACCAACATGAGTGACCCGTGTTCCACACCTGAAGTCAACCCCTCATTGGTCAGATCCGACCATAAGCTAATCACCCTAGATATCCACATACCGCCCCCACCACCCATTAAGGAAACCATGGTAAAAAATTTCTCCAAAGCCAACTTCATGCTTCTTAAGACAGAAGTGGCGAACTTCATAACACACACGCAGATGGACAATACAGCTATGACTGTTGAATCCTACACAAATGCACTCTATAAGCACTTACATGAGTGCATGGATTGTGCTATCCCAAACAGAACCAAGACGCTATCCTCCAAAAAAGGAAGCCAATCTGGTCGTCCCCTGCCATAAACAAACTCTACAACAGAAGGAAGAACTGTTGCAAGAGAGAGTAAAATTCCATGAGTGGAGGAGTTCTCTGGTCAGCCTCAGTAAGAAGCTGAGATCCCTTATAAGATCCTCCAAAGCTAGCTAAGAAAACAAAATCGGCACTGATTCTAGGGACAACCACAAAGCATTCTATAGTTATGTCAAGAATCTCAATGGCAACACCCAGATCTGCTCTGAGTTACAGCACAATGGTATGAAAATTACAGAACCAACTGATATTGCCAATGTCCTGGTTCAGTGCTAACTTTACACCCCCTCTCACCCCTAAAGGGCCCATATCTATACAGGAAGAATGCAGAGTCCCTGTAATCACAACTACGCAGGTAAAAGGTGCACTCTCTAAAGTCAAAAGCACAGCATCCATGGGACCAGACAACATCCAAGGCTGTGTTTTACACGAACTTCTGAATGAACTGGCTCACCACCTGAGCACCATGTTCATAGTCTCACATCAGGCTTTGTGCCCCCAGAATGGTGCACAGCAACTGTTATCCCACTCCACAAAGGGGGAGCCACCACTGACCCTGGGAACTAAAGCCCTATTAGCCTGACGAGCCTGGTCTGTAAGGACATGGAACGTATCATCATGGAACCATGGAACTCATAAACAAAGACATTGGTACCTCCAAACTCTGGACCCCACCCAGTTCGGGTTTGTGAAAGGCAGATCACATGCCTCCTAAACCTGATCAACTTCTTTGACGCAGTCACCAAAGCTGTAGAGGAGGATAAGGTGGTTCACACACCCTATCTTGACCTCGCCAAGGCTTTCGACACCATCCCGCATTCTGGAATTTTAACTAAACTCACTAAACTAGGTATAAATCCCTACATCACAAGATGGGTTGCCAACTGGCTCACTGGCAGAACTCGCACTGTAAAAGTTACAAACTCCAAATCTGACTTCAAACCAGTGACAAGTGGAGTACCGCAGGGTTCAGTCATGGGACCGCTCCTGTTTGGTATCTACTTCTCTGAAGTATAGGCCAACACAGAAGGCCTTTGGCTAACAAAGTTCGCAGATGACTGCAAACAAGGAGCCACAGTTGAGTCCCCAAATGATGTGGACATCCTACAGAAGGGCCTCACTGAGACAGATGCCTGGTGTCAGAGCCATGGCCTCAAGCTCAATGCCAAAAAGTGCACAGTCCTCCCCTTTGGTAAAAACTCTGTACCCATGAACTACCACATAGGTGGCAGTCTACTTAATGCAGAATGTGTGATGAGACCTGGGGACCTAGGTGGACAGTAGTCTCTCCTTTGATAATCACATTGCCACAGTAGTCAGGAAATCCTTCTACGTGGCACAACACCTCATCACAAAAGGGTTCTCATCTAGGAAAAAAGGGGTCATATTGTTCCTCTCTACTCAACACTCATTAGACCCATTATAGAGTACAATGCCCCTTTTAGAATGTACCTCACAAGATATCTGCAGCAGCTGGAAAGGCCACAGAAGTGCCTTACAAAGAGGATTACTGGCCTCAAACAGATGCCCTACACTGACAGTCTCAAAAAACTCCAGCTTTACTCTGTAGCATATCGTCTACTCCGACATGATCTCTACCCAACATATAAAGCTATGTCAAACCCAGAGCTGTTGGACATGCTACACCTAAAGAAATCCCAATCCCTCAGAGCTACACACTCTAGGGACCTAAACCTTGTCATCACAATAAACAGGACATGCTGAAGGGATACATTCCTGTCCCAGAGACTTCCCATACTCTGGAACAAGCTACCCATCTAGGTCAAGCAAAGTTCTTCATTAGCACTCTTCAAGAAAAATCTTGATAAGTGGATGGGAAATAGGAAATACACCCCGGGGATCACCTCGGTGGCTCTGCTTGACAGGGGGATGGGAAAGCCAGGGAACCTTGTTGGCTAGGCTTACTTTGGCCCTTGGGCTGATAGCCTAGTACTACCTATGAACCCTCTGTTTCAGAATCTCTAGGATGTCATCAAATAAGACATCTTCAGGTGTGACCTTGGGGGGGCCCTTCCCCTTCATCAAAATCAGTGTCTTCCATGATCAATTCCTGCATGCAATCCAAATATTTCCTGTTGCACTTCTTCGGAGGAACCTTCTCAGGGGCATAATCTGGGGAGGTATCAGAAGATGACAGAACCTGTATCTGAGAATCCTGAGGTTTTGGTACTCGCTGTCTCAGTGGATAGACAGGCCAAATAACTGGACGTGAGGAAGGTACCTGATCCTAGGAGGAAAGGGCTGACTGAGTCACTGAAAGAGACAAGGCCCTCTCCAATGCCTCGATGTTTGGCCCTTCCAAAGAGAAGAGAGAGCCCAGAGCCAAGGTAGACTGCCTTGAAACTGAGGTCACCCCAACTTTGAAGAAACCTCCCCCAAATCAGAAGCCACAGCCAAACCGAACCATGTCAACACTCTGAGGTGCAGGGATGGCTCTAAAAAAATGGAGTTGACTCCTGCCCCTCAGGGCTAACAGGATGGGTACGGCCTTGGGAGGTCTACTCAGGGTAATGACTGGTTCTGAAGATAGAGAAACCTCTGGAACAGATACAGTCGACACCGGATGAGGAAGTCTGAGCAAGAGTAGTTTGAGGGGTGAATGAAGGTTCGGCTCTGACCCATAAGAGGTCAGAGCTGAAGGGAGTCCTATAAAACCTCTCACTCACAATATTTTATTCACCAGTCTCTCCATGTCTAATTCTGTAAGGCTTTTGGTGGAACAGACTGATGACAGAAGAGGTGTCTTTCGTCTTAAGATAAATACCCACAAAAGGGGTTGATAGATGGGGAGTTAACTAGTCCTCGGTAAAAATTCCCATTGTCCAATATCTAAAGTCTTCACCGATGTAGACAGCGCTGATGAAGAAGCAGAAGGTACATTATCCTCTGCCAAACCCTTAGGTGTCGAAGGATTTGTCATAATGGTGTTGATTAGTGCCAGCAATTTCCCCCGTACCAAAGGTTTTGAGTCAGAGTCCTTCGGTTCCGAGGAACTTTTTTGAACTGAGGATTTATGTTTCTTAGATGTCGGTACTAACGGAGAAGTGGGCACTGACAAACTCCTCTTTTTACCCTTCTCCAAAGAATAAGGGAAAGAAATATCCACTTACTTTTGAGTACAGCAGATATGGCCTCACCAAAGGTGGAAGAGATAAAGCCTTTCAAAATCAATTTGTTTCTTCTTTCAACAAGCACTCTATGGCTAAACCCATGACAAATACTGCAACCGTCCTGTAAATGTACAGGATGCAAATAATATATACAAAAGATAAAAGTCAGGTAAGGGTATCTTATGGCCACACTTCTGACATTTTTTAAAGCCAGAATGGCCTTAAGATTTCTCAAGCCATGATAGAAAAAAACGGCTGGAAGACACACACTCAACACTTACACGAAAGTGAGATAGAGAACACTCTTACACAACAACACTGGAAAGAAAAGCTAAAGATAGGGTTAGTTTTTAACTTTTTTTTTTTTTTTAAACTGGACAACAGGGAAGGAACTATCGATAATGATAATTGAGAAGTACACGAACATGTATGGAAAAGAGGCTACCAATGACGATAGCAGCGAAATACACAGGAGTGTAGGAAAGGGACCAGTGAACTTTAGATAAAGGTTAGAGAAACAGTGAAAGGTAATAAAAAGTGAAAAGGTAGAGAAATTTAAAGAAATTGGAAAAAATTACCTAAAGCAAATTAACTAAGCTCGAGAACTCTGGTGAATGTATCTGTCCGAAAAAGAGGCAAACACAATCTGAGGTAACTGGGAGAGTGGGATTGTCGGTAAAAGTGAAGCTTGAGAGTTTTTGGTCAGCATGAGCTGTCATAACGGCTGAGTCGTTCCAGTATCGTAACTGAACCCCACATGTCAAGAATAAAATGAAATTTGACATTAGAGCAACTTTTTGATGAGATGGGCATTTTAATCAACATGTTTAGAAAAAGAGGATACACACTGAACCTACTCAATAAGAAAAAAAAAATAAGTTGTTAAAAACTGCTTTAAGAGAGATGCACTGATTTTGAAGGCTGGTCTCACTTCTAATGCATCTAATGAATTTAGCATACCCCCCCCCCCCGAGGGAAAATGAAACAAAAGGGGCCATGATAACTAATAATCATGATGTAACAACTATAGTTGAAGTCCTCAATACTTATTGGAACACACTTCCTTTAGAGGTGAAAAACCCCATTTACTGTTTAGCAGGGGCAACAACTTAAGACATTCTTTGGCGAGTAATACCTCTGGAAAAATAAACACATGTAAGTCACTTCTGTATAAGGGTGGAGCCTGTAAGTTCTGCTTGTATAATAATGATGGACCCTATCTTACAGTACATGGTTATAACAGTGCAATGAAATGTCCTGGGTGTTGAAATTGTAATGTCAAAATGGTAGTTTATTTGGCAACTTGTTCAACATGTCAAGCATTATACGTGGGCAAAACAACAAGGAAATTAAAAGAACATATAGGACAGCATTGGTAGGGATATTAAGAATAAAAAAGTGAATAATGCCCTATGAACACATTCTATGGAATGTAGTAAATATAAAAGATTTCTATTCTTTGTGACAGAAAAAAATGAATACAATGACAAGGGGAGTGATTTTGAAAGTTTGTTGGAAGCAAAAGAAACTTATTGGCAGTTGAAGTTAAACGCTATTTAAAAGCATCGATAAATAATTGTTCCCTTTTGGGTATTTTAAAGTTAAAAGTACAAAGTAATAGCTAATGGCTTATTTTAGTTCACTGATCATCAATATTCTAAAAACTTATATTTGATTTTTTTGTGTGTGTCATAATAAAACAGATTAAAGATTTGTTAATACTTAGAGTTAGTAATGTATTTATACTTGTTTTTAATAATACACTAAGTACAGTACTAAGTACAGTAGATGGGAACTTAGTTTATGTGATTTAATCGATCTGTGTTTAAGGTTGCTGTTTAATTGATCAACTGTTTTTAGTTAGATAAGTTGATTGAAGGTATCATAAACTGTTAGGAATGTGCAATGGAATTTATTCTGATGATGCCTTGATTACGTAAACGGGGGAAGCGCTAAGTCTTCGTAAATAAAGCGGTCAACTTACTGGTTTCTCGTGGATTATTATTTTTTGTTCATTTAATTTTTATTCTGTTTTCAGTTATACAACCTACTGTATTTTATTGAGTTTGGTGTGTGAATTACTAGTTTTAAATTGTGTCCACGAATATATGTATGCACTTCTTAAATATAGAAAGTGT
Organism: Protopterus annectens; assembly: GCF_019279795.1. NCBI lineage: Eukaryota > Metazoa > Chordata > Ceratodontiformes > Protopteridae > Protopterus > Protopterus annectens. The sequence continues at coordinate 794,280,562 of NC_056750.1, forward strand.
GTTGGGTGACTTAACTATCCTACTACAACAGGTCTCTACATACACTAACTTGTCCAGTACAGAGAATTTTGCCAATCCCTCTACTTCAAAGCAAATGGACATTTTAAACCTTCAAACTAATGGTTCCAGCAATTCCAACAATGATGACAGTTCTCACAGATTCATAGATACCAATGACAGGCAGACATTAGACATTTCCCATTAGTTGCATTCACCAGAGCTTGATTTTACTTTGCCAACACAAGGTCCTAGAGACTACGGAGTAGTCCATACGCAGTTGCAAAATTTAGAAGGCCTTACAAAAAAATGTAGGCTACTGCAACTTGATAACGTTTCCTTCTAGGTCTGTTTCAATGAAGCAGGTTCTGAAGGGCTTGCACATATGAAAATATCCTGTTGGCACCGAACCCAGCTCTCCCATGCATGGTTAACTTATGGAGTTGTTTTGGCCATACTGGATTGCAGTTACCTAGAATCCTGATCCGCGACAATGACTGCAAGTTAACTAAACTTAAAAATGACATTAGTGAATTGAATGACAGTATTGTCAATGACTTAATGTTTAGAGTTAATTGAGTACAGTACCACTAGACATTTATTGACTTAGGTTGTGTTAAATAAAACTTGGAAAAGAAGCAAAGGAAGCTGCATGGAGATGTGGTAGAGTATGCAGAAAATGGGTTTACCGGAGACCTAAAGGTTCCTATCAATTAACAGACGAGGGGGAACCTGTTCCTTTACTTAATGATTTTAACTTGTAGGGAATATTCAAACGAGAGATGGATACGCTGCGGTATGACAATAATGACTTTTTAGAATTTCCCCCTTTGAGATGCATGGACAGAGGGTGAATAGAACAGATTAAATATTTGTAAATACTTATAGAGGTAGTGATGTATTTATACTTCTTTTTAATAATATGCTAAGTAAATGGGAAGTTAATGTGATTTAATTGCTTATTTATGTTTTAAAGCTGCTGTTTAATTGTTGATCAACTGTTTTTAGTTAGATAAATAGATTGAAGGTATTACATATTTTTAGGAATGTGAAACTGAAGTTACTCTGATGGTGCTCCGATTATGTAAGGGACAAAAGTGCTAAGTCTTTATAAATAAAGAGGTCACCTTACTGGTTGCTCATGGATTATTGGCGTTTTTTTTTTTTATTTATATTCTGTTTTCAGATATAGCAAAGTATGCAGATTTGAAGAGAGAAGTACAACTGTTTCCTGTTACAGCATGATTTGCTCCTACTGAAACAGCATTACAGAAAAACAGAAACAGTTATCAGGCAACTGATTTCAGGGATTGTACGTTACTCAGGTGTTGGAAGAAATATTCGTATTACTTATCACAGATCAGAAGGTTACATTTTCATCCTTAAAAGTTTCTGACATCTATGCCAACTAGGGTCTCTTAGTAAATTTGCCATGGAATTTATTTAAAATAATTTACAGACACGTAAGAAATGATAAATCCTCATATCAGCTACAACCAGAATATAAAAATTGTTCTAATACTTCCCATAAAAAACGTATCTTTTTGTATGGATTATTTTCGGAGTTCTAAAGCAGCAGCAGACTATCAGAAAGCTATGATCCATTTTACTTGGCTTGATCATAAATTTTTCCTAGCACTCTGCTGGCCATCAGTCCTCCAACTGGTCACCTTACAGGCACACTTGCTCACCATCAGCCAAGTAAGAAGAGAGTTGAACTATCTAGTGAAATGTCATACTGCAGACAGGCAAGGTTTCTCTCCTTTAAGGTCCAGGATGTTGTGAATCAAACATCCTCACCTCCACTGTGATGTGCCTATTTGACAGCCCCATCCTCCTGGGCATGCAATAAGACACCATGAGGCTACATTTCCCTCAAGCACATATGGTGACACATCACACCTCCCTGTGCTCCTTCACACATCCCAAGCCTGGTGTGCATTGCCATGATCTCTGGTACCACTACCACCAACACAACAGTTGCTGGTCTTACCTGTCTTTTTGGGAAAGAAATGGGATGTCATGAGGGCTATAATGCTTTTCTGAATTAGTTACATTTAGAATAAAAAAATAATCTTTACAGAAACAAAGTTTTAAATGATTTTTGCCCCAGTGCCTCCCAGCTATCACATCTCTTCACCAGTCAAGGTCCATTCATTTATTTAGCTGGATTTTCACACGGTATAAAGGGGAAGGTCTTCCAGTGAGAGCTGCCCCTTAGGCAGCCATAAGGGTTGCTTTGTGCCACTGCTACCATGCTGACTATGAAGAACTTTTATACTGACCCAATTCCACCCCTAAGGGAGACAAGTAAGCAATTTTAACCATTGGCATGTGACTGCATGCTTCCACATACTCACTTTGAAGGTGACCCCAACATTCACTACAAACCCTGTATTTACATCTCAGGCTGTACCCATGGACCTGTGCATCATATAGCTGGCTCTGCCCCCCCCCCCGCCCGACAAACCTATCCTTTTTTGCCAGCTCTGTTAATTGTCTGATTTGCTCATCAATTTCTGTCACCGAAGTAATTCAGGGATTTATTCCTCTATTCAGCAAGAACTGGCTATCGTTACAGCAAAGATTAAAACACAGAGGAATGACTAGAAGGGATATTAAAATGCTTTTGCGGTTAAATGTCAAAAGTAAGCTCAGTTATCAACACACATGACTGCTGAAAGGGAAAACACTGAAGATGGACAATATTACCAATTGTTTACAAGTAGGATAGATTTCCATATTGAATCTGGAAAGTATTTATCAACTCAACACTGCAAACTGAAAACAATAAATAGCATTACTGGCTTAAGAGATAAGAAAAAGTAGATCAAACAAGAAAATGTAATACTATACATTTATTTAATTTAAACAGAAAACCACAGGAAGATGATAAAGAGAAAATAAAAGACAAATATTGAGATGCTGATGACTCATTGGGTGACTTTCAAGAAACAGTACGAAAGATGAAGTCAGGTAATGCACCTGGTCCAAATCAAGACAACAGAAGAATTTTAAAAACATTTCACAAAGATAATCTCATTATTATTACAGTTAAATTTTTTACTGAAATACAATATAGTCTATACAAAGGTTTAAAGTCAAAACGTCGACAGTGACATGCATGACAGCCTCCTCATCGAACATGGTAGGAGCGACAGTTGGAATGTCGACGTTCATGTGTACGTCTGTTTAGAAGGATGTACACAGGGCAGGGACACAGCATGGATGTAAATGGGAGATTTACAACGTATGATCGACAGAAATTGTCTTTGTTGCGTCGACCATACAACCTAATTAATATGTATGAGTCGATGTTATTTGTCACGGAAATCACCGTTCACGTAAGTGATTTTCGTGTTTTTGATAGTAAAACCTATATAAACCACTATCATATCTTTAGATTATTATATTAACTACATTTTGTTTTTATTTTTCACCGAAGTATATTACAATCTATATAAACCAGTATCAAATCTTTGTTAAAAAGGCTGGAAAGCTAGATGACCTGCTAGCCCACCTTAAATCCATATCCCTTTCTGAATGTACATTACAATACCATAGCTAAAATTAACATGAACATAGCTTACCAACTGGATTCGGTGTTATTTTCCAGCCAATTTGGGTCTTTTCCTAAAAGACAAAAACATGTCCTTCTGGAAAAGGAGAAGGGAACTAGGTGAAATGATACTTTCATATCATAGGATGCAAAAAAGACATTCAATACTATAATTAAATAGTATATATTTTAAGCATTAGAACACTGTGGCATTCCTGGATGTTCGGTGTACTTAATTTACGATTTCTACAGGAGCAGATATGCTTATATCAGGGTAAAAGATACTACATTCACTACACTAAGATTAATTTATATGAAGTATGGTAAGGACACCTTCTAGCAACTACAAATTTTTTTCAGCTAGGATTCCTTTAAGAATACTTTTATCAAACAGTAAGTAGGATTAATTGCTCAAATCTGAAATATACTATAACTGCCTATGCAGACAAGTTGCTTTCAATTCCACCAGTTATGAAAGGCATAAAAGGTTACTCAATAAAGCTGTCAAAGTCAAGAAGATTTGTGCTGGGGAATTAAACCGAAAGTTGTTGAACCAGCCAGATTCCAATCATACAAGAATTTAATCTTGGAATAATATACAGAAAAGTTTACAGAGAGATATGGGGAGGTGAATTATAAACTCTGTCAAAGTAAAGTTATGCACAGTCTATCAGTACTTTGCTCTAGATATTTTCCCCCTATTACATTTTGGTAAATGTGCTGAAGATATTCTAGCCTGCTTAATGGACTTCATTGTAAAGCCACCCTTCACTTAGATCAATGCAACTAGGAGTTTTTACAAGTACTGGTGGAAAGGAAGTTTCTGCAGAATACCATGGACTTTAGCAGTGGACATATACGAGGATGGTGCTCTCAAGCCCAGAACATTATACAACAGCTAAAATGTTGCTAAACTTAGCTGAATTATAATATACCAACACAGTGGTTCCTTGGATTTATAAAGTCATTTGGTGAATTGTAAAGTGTACTAGAGTGAGAACTCTCTCTCTCTGACACCCTTCCATGTATCAGGTTTTTCAGGAGTGGCATGAATTAGGAAGGTGTTTGTTTTAGTTTACCAAGAAAGTCCAACTGACCAAAGCCCATTGTCACAAGAGGTCCTGAAAGGAAAGATGCAGCAGATCCACTTAAGAAATGGATAACAAAAAAAGAAGTTATGGACTTACCATAATGCTCCATGATTGTTGTCCATCTCGCCATTCATTCTTACTGGATGGGTTCAGAGCAGATCCTCGGCTCAGACTCGGCCGAACATACTAGCTCGAAGTCTCTAACTTGGCTTGTGGCAGGAAGGTATCCCATCATGTAGTGGTGTAATTCCCTAGATCTTATTTGCTGCCAAGTATAATCTGTGAAAAGTACCCATGATACAGCAGATATAGAAACAACAAGGAAAAACTACAAAGGAGCTCCTAAGTAAGGAAGGAAATTCTCACCTCTAGGAGTCCTTGGCTGGGGAACGTGGGAGGGTCATATGAATGGTGAGATGGACAACAAACATGGAATATTATTGGTAAGTACATAACTTCTTGCCAAACACCGGTCCTCAAAGCAGAAATGTACCTGCCTTCACCCTACCTAATCCATGTTAAGCTTTTTGCTCCCAGTGTGTTCTCTCTCTATTTCCTTGGCTCTCTATGCTCTCAACAACTCCTACAGCTACTCTGACATGACTCAACCTTGTAAATATTGTAAACAGCATCCCTGTTTAAATGTGTGTAAGTAGAGTGTATTCACTATTTCTTTTTTCTGTCTTCTCTTTTTACTCATGTTCATACACACATTGTTGCCAAACTTTATAAATTAGAGTGTTTCCTCAAATGAAACTGTATAACCCTCAACTTAATTCTCAATGAACTCTTTTAAATAGCATGACACCAAATGGGTTAATTTGTAACTTCTTTTGTATATTTTTATCTTTTATATTTATGCATCACTTGTATAGTAACTGTATTATGCATCTTGGAGCTTTTATCCCCGGGCCTCCACTGAAAATGGGTCATTTCGGCCCAATGGACTTCCCGGTAATCAAACTGGAAATAATAAATAAATGTTGCTCTATCTCGCCCTCATTTTTACTGGATGGGACAGCGTCCCTAGCAACTTTTTCCCGGGTGGCTCACGGAAGAACACCTTTCAGCAAAGTGGAACCAAAGGAGGCCCTGTCCCTGGAGGCCAAATCCACTTTGTAATAAGTAATAAATGTATGAGGAGTTACCCACGTAGCAGCAGCACAAATACTGTCCATTGACAATCTGGCCAGGTAAGCAGAGGATGTTGCTAATGATCTGGTCGAGTGGCTCTTAACTTTGAATGGTAAATTCTTTTCACTTGAGAAGTATATAAAGGTAATGTAATTTGAGAGCCAATTTGAAAGCGTAATTTTTGCAACTGGGATGCCCTTTTTGCTTCAGAAAAGGAAATGAACAATTGATCTGTTTTTCTGAAATCTTTAGTTCTATGCAGATAAACCTAAGCTGTCTATACACATCCAGTTGGTGAAATTTGCACTCTGCCTTGTTGCTATGATTGAGAAAAAACACTGGGAGCTGAATAGATTGATTTAGAATGGTTTGGAACAAACTTATGGCATGAAGGACGGGTTAGTATGTAGGGATGCTCTATCTCTATGGAAAACCAGGTACGGTGGCTTGATAGCTAGAGCTTGCAACTCTGAAACTCTTCTTGCAAATGTAATGGCTACCAGGAGAATAATTTTCCAAGAAAGTAATTTGAGATCACAAGATGACAAGGGGTAGAAAGGAGGTAAAGTTAGGCGAGTCAGAATAAAATTTAAATCCTATGGAGGAAGAGGTTCTTTAATGGGAGGTCTCAATAAATAAGTGCCTTTTAGAAACGCTTTACACAATTTGTGTGACATCAGGTTAGGAGTATATTCACCAATGTGGAAATTAAATATTGCAGTTAGGCAGACTCTAATTGTAGTTGCCACAGAGCCTCGCTGAAAAAGTTCTGCAATAAATTCCAAAACTGAACTGACTGGGTCAGAGAAAGGGTCAATGTTTTTCTCTTGTGCCCAGCAGGAGAACCTCTTCCATTTACTAGAATATAACTTCCTGGTAGAAGCCTTATGAGTGGATACCAAAATGTGTTTTACTGCTGGTGTGAAGTCTTGAAGCCTGATTAAGTTTGGAAGTGGAGCAGCCAAGCCGTCAAATTGTGGGTTTGGAGAGCAGGATGAAGAATTACGGACATACAAGTCAGAAGGTCTGGAACTGGGTCCAGAACCCAGGGCTTCTCCTGTAGGTGAGGCCAATGAAAAGGAAACCAAATCTGATGAAGCCAGTATGGGTCAATGAGAATCAGCCTGCTTCCCAAATGTTTCACTTTCTGGATGACTTTGGGTACAAGGGGAAAGGAGGGAAAGGTGTATAGAAGTCCTGAGAGCCAATCGTGAACGAGTGCGTCTCTCGGTGCGTCTCCCCCAAAGGGGGGATGAGGGCAAAGTAGCTGCTGCATTTGGCATTCATGGGAGTGGCAAAAAAGATAGCAGCAAGGCTGGCATCATTTTCGGAAGATCTCTTCCACTATGTTTTGGTTCAGAGACCACTTGTGAGGCATTAAAATCGCCCTGCTGAGCTTGTCTGCTAACACATTGGAGTTCCCCGGGATGTGCATTGCTATCAGAAAACACTGGGAAGAAACTATGATCTGGTTCTTCCTTGTTTATGTACCAGACTACCGACATCTTGTCTGACTGGATTGCAATCGTTCCTAGTGGAAGAGGGTCCTGGAGTGCCTGCAACACTAGGAGCACTACTATGATCCTGGAGTGCCTGCAACACTAGCAGCACTACTATGATCTTTAGAACACTGACGTGCAGACAGGCCTCGTGTTCTTGCCATGTGCCTTGGACTATCCTTCCCAGATAATGCTCCCCCATCCTATCTGGGAGGCGTTCGTTGTCAATGTAGCTACAGGTAGTTGTGGGACCAAGGGTCATCCTATGGTCACCTGGCCAGACTGAAGCCACCACAGGAGATCTCTCTTTCATGTGTCTGTGATCCTAAGTGAGACATGGGAAGTTCTTGTAATGACCATTGAGCAAATAGAAGCCATTGAAGAATTCTCATGTGCATTCTGGCTAGGGGAACTAAGGTGATCGTTGAAGATATATTCCCTAGGAGTTTCAAAACTGTCTTTGCCTTTGCTTTGTTTCTGGGTAAAAGGTTGACTGTTGTCTGAGAACAGAAACCCTGTCCTGCAGAAAGTTGTGCCATCATGGAGACGGTGTCGAGATCTCCACCTATGAATGTAATATGTTGACAGTGCAACAAGTCAGATTTTTGTAAACTGACTAATTCCTAACTGGGAGGAAGTTTAAAGTGTGGTGTCCATCGCCTGTTGAAGTAGATGCTTGCTGGTAGCAGTAAGGAGCCAGTTATCTAAATACGGAAACACTTGGAATCCCAGATGTCTCAAGTGAGCTGTTACTGCTGCCATGCATTTGGTGAACACTCTGGGGGCTGTAGTGAGACCAAAGGGCAGAGCTCAAAACTGGTATTGACTGGCTCCCAACCGGAAGCTTAAGTGACCCTTGATGCTCTGTCCATTTTTATGTGGTAGTACACATCTTGGAGGTCTACTGAGCACATCCAATTGTCTTTCCCTAATAAGGGAAGAATTGACTGCAGTGTCACCATTCGGAACTTGGACTTCTTCACAGATTTGTTTAGCTTGCTGAGATCCAAAAATGGGTCTCCAGTCCCCTGTTCTTTCTGGCACTAAAAAAAAATCTTGAGCAAGTTCCGAATCCTATTTGGTCTGCAGGAACTTCTTGGACTACTCTTTTGTCTAGCAGCTTTTGAATTTCTACAGTTGCTTGTTCCCTTTGACTGGGTGGAACATCCAGGACTGTTCTGATCTGTGGGGCAGGATGGTAAAACGGAATGGAATAGCCTCTGGATATTATACTTTGTACCCACTTGTCTCTTGTGATGTCTCACAAAGCTTCTAGGTACAATGAAACACACCCCCGACTGCCTCCAGAGTAGAGCACATGGGCTTCCTTTCAGGAGTGATGGTAGGGCCAGCCGCAAAAGGAATCATGGTCACCCTGGTTTTGCGGATGGCGTCTACCATTATTTCCTCCTCCTCTGCCCCTGGGGAAGGATTCACCTTGTGCATCTTGAAAAACTCCCTAGGATCTTTTGAACCACATTTTCCCACTCTTCTGACCTTTAGGATAAGGTCTTGAAGGAACAGAAAAACGTACACCAATGGCAGAGAGAGTTTTCCATTCCTGCTTGCATCTGGTGAGTGTGTCCTCAACTTTAGGTCCAAAAAGTGAGGAACCATCAAAAGGGGCATTGGTAAAGGTGGACTTGAAGAGCTCCACAAAGTTGTACAAGTACATCCAGGAGTGTCTCCTAGGGAAACTCTGGAACCTATTGCCCTGCACGCTCCATCTGCTGCATAGGATATTAGTCCCATGGAGGAGTTAACAATGGAATTTAAGGTAAATAGCTGAAAAGTGACCTTTTCTGACACCCTTGCAGCCAATGAACCTTGGAGTATCTCCTAGCTCCTTCAGGAGATCTCTTTGTAGCCTCATAAAGCACGAAAGATAGTTCAGCGATCCAAGGGTAAAAGTCGCTGACAAAAAAACATGCTTCTCATATCTTCCCATCATCCAGGAGTCTTTGTTCAGTGGATGGACAGACGAGGATGTTTCAGATAGTTCATTCTTGGTGCCTGCTGCCATCACCATAGCATATATAGGAATGCCTTTCGCAAGAAATTATTTTTTCGCAGGTGCTGACAAGAACTTATTTGGCCTCTGAAAGACTGCTTCCATAGGGTCTGGTGACTCCCATTCCTTTCGACTAACCAAGTCCAATAAGCTCATCGAAAGGTGGATTCACCCAGGAGGGCTGAAGGTTGAGATCTAAAAGCCTTCAGGTACACTGACTCCTCATCAGAAGGGTTGACAGATTTCTAGCCGCCTCTCTGCGAAGAAGATATCTTCAGAAGACAACCATGGGGACCCTTCTGACTCCTCGAGGTCAGTGTCAGAGGTGATGGACTCATCAGGGGAGTTAATATGCTTCCTCTTGCATGTTCTCTTTCGAAGAGCCTCCTCAGAAATGTATTCTGGCGAGGTCTCAGAAGAGTGGGGCTCGCCCAATGGGGCTCCCTGAGGCTCTGGATCTCTGCTGTCCTGTGAATGGGATGGTGCCGAGACAGACACCAATGCTTTGGGGGAAGAATACCAGTAGCCTTGTGTAGAGCTGTAGAAGGGGAAAGCACACTCCTCATCAGTTCAAAGGCAGATCCCGCCGGCTCCAAGGGTACCTCTGGTTCTGAGGAAACAGAGGGAATCCCCGGCTCCAAGGAGATCAGCTCTGAGGCTGACATAGGAGCCTAGCTCAGCCGAGCCGAAGCTCCGAGAGGTAAACTCGGAACCAAAGAAACGCTGGTCCGAGTGTCTCTCCCGGAGCAGACTGGAGAGCTTCAGCCCCTAGACACTCCGGACGGCACTGAGAAAGTCAGTGCAGGGATCAGTTCCAAAATCTTCAGAAGGGTCTCAGAACCGAAGAATCTACAGCATGTGGTACCTGCCACTCTGCCTCAGAAGATCCAGCTTGGCTCGGAGGAGGAATCTTAGTGGATATAAGAGTCATAGTCTGTTACAGAACTGACTGGGTCAGAACCGAAAACAATTTCGCCAGCAACTTCAAAAGTCTGCACAACACCCTGTCCATGTCATCATCCGATAAGCTTCTAGAGGACCTGGAAGAGAGGGATGGGAGATCTCAAGGTTGGGGAGACTGTTTTTCGGAGCCGGTCCACTGACTTACCACCATTCTCTTTCGGCTCCAAAGGCCTTGGAGCTGAAAGACTAGATTTATCCAAGTCTATGATCTCCATTGGCTCCGAGGGTTCTGGAGCCGAGGAGATCGAGCCCATCAGAGGTTTTAGCCAATTTTAGTGATGGCTCCGACTGAGCTGAATAAGCTGGAGATGGCCGTTTTGAAGCCTCGTCACTCTTAGAAGAAGGGTATCTACTGGAAGAGGAAGTGCTATGTAGAGCCTCCTCAAAAGAAGGTTACAAGGAGCCCTTTGAGTATAAGCTTATTCTTTCATTCCTGCAGAACACGAGAGTTAAAGAAATTACAAAATGTACAACTTTCCTGGAGGTGAGTGACCCCCAAACAAAAGACACAAATGTTATACCCATCACTTATGGGCATCTTCTGAGAGCATTTTTGACACTTTTTGAACACTGAAGGCTTGGGTTCCTTTTCTCTAGTTTCCTTAGACATTTTAGGAAGGAAACCACACTAGAAAAATTACAGGTAAAGCTTAACGCACCTTTATAAAAACTAACACACACAAAAGATTTAACTCCGAACAGTATTATCACACTATAAATACCACTAAAAGATAGGAAGAAGGAGAACAACTCTGCCCTCTAAATTAAACGGTCACCAGACCTTCTAACTTAAACGGACCTACAAGAATTGTGAGCGAGAGGGATGCACAACAGGAAAACAGCTCTCTAACTGAAATGAGCTAATATAAGAATAAAAGCTAACTTCTACTTTAACCCTAAACTACACCATGAAAAAACAGGTATAAAGGAAAAAAGGCCTGTGACTAATGACAGCCACCAAAAGCACACACTGGAAGATAAACAGCACTCGAAAGCACCACACAGTTAAACGACAGAAAAAACTATTAATAATAAGCAATTATTAAAGCTTAATAAAGGGAAAAAAGAAGCTTTTTAAACAACTTAGCCACAGCCAAGAAGAGTAGCATCAGAAATCGTAAAGCGGCAAACGAGATCTGGGGAATTACACCACTGCATGATGGGATACCTTCCTGCCACGAGCCAAGTTAGAGACTTTGAAATAGTATATTCGGCCAGGTCAGAGCAGAGGATCGGCTCCGAACCCATCCAGTAAGAATGAAGGCGAGGTAAGACAACATAACATCAAATGTTTTCCAATGATATATTACAGTTCTTAAAACATCTTGATACTAACAGGTAATTATTCTCTATTGACACAATGTAAAGATAAAATAGTTATTTCATCTGCGGTGACGTTATATATAATGATAAATTCCAAAGTATAAAACATTTAGCATGCAAACAGTTCATGCGCAATACATGTGACAAACAGATTTTTAAGATGTGGGTAAGAAAGGCTACAGCACAGACGTTAAGAATAAATAAAATTGAGGTAAGGAGTGTGAAATATTAGTCGGTATGTAAATAGTAGTTAAAGCTAGAACAGAGAGAGAGGTATAGTATAGCTGATGAGTCAAGGGTATTGGGAATAAGAATACTAGTGTAAAACTAGTGTAATTACGGTCATGGAACCTGGTTGCAACAGATTGGTGGAGAGTATCTGAAGGAGATGGATAAAGTAGGAATGGCAGAAAGAAATTAAAATGCAAAGTGGGGACTGACCTGGGAAGGAAAATGAGGAGGAGTGGTAGAAAGGTTTGTTCTGTAGAAAGAGATAAAGGTTATTAAAGGATAGCATACGAGTTGCCAAACAAAAATGAAGTTAAACACGTGAGGAGTACGTGCATGACCACATGTGGTTTAGGTGCTGTTTTATTAACAACTTGATGGTGGAAAGTTCCATGGTCTGTTTTAGGTATGTTGGTATGGAGTTCCAGAGTTTCTACCATTACCATAATCAAAAAATCTCAGACAACTCTATTGGATACGTTTCTCTTCATCAAGACCCATCAACAAAAGTAGCTGTTCCTTATACTATGCTTCCCTCTGGATCATCATTGCTTTTTTAATATTGTGAAATGTTTTCTTCTCCTCTACAAAACCACACAGATCCATCCCTACCAATTTTGGGAACACTCCTGCCATACTCTTAGCTAGTATGGACACAAACATGTTATAATCCTAACTGAAAATTGAACCTGGTCTATGTGAAGCTAGTTCTGAAGGATCTTCACCCTTTTTGGGTAATACAGCCACAGCTGTCTTCCAAAAGGTGGCACTGCCCCCCCCCCCCCATTTTAAACCATTTATTATGGCCTTCACTTCTAACTTCCAAACTTCTACAAGAGTACTGACTGTTCCTGGAGAATTCCCGGTTAACTGACTGACTAATTACAGGTTCATAGGTAGGTAACTAGGCTATCTGCCTGAAGGCATTTATAAGCCTAGCCACAATGTGTTGGCTTTCGCCACCCCCTTAGATTAGTTCTTTGTGCCTCTGTCCAGCAGAGCCATTGAAGTGATCCCGGGGTAAACTTTCTGTTTCCCATCCACTCATCAAGATTTCTCTCGAAGTGTGTTAGCGAGAAGCTCTGCCTAATGTAGACTGGAATCTTGTTCCAAAGCATGGGAAGTCTCGAACAGGAATCTGTCCCTCCAGCACATCCTATTTATTGTTGTGGTGAGGTTTAGATCCCTAGAGCATGTGGCTCGAGGGGATAAGGTTTTCATTAGGTGGAGCATGTCCATCAATTCCCATCACAGCTTGAGCCCATTTATCTCATTTCTTCCTGTCTTGGCTATTAATTCTGGAGCCTCATGTTTCTCTAACCATTGCATAATGAAGTCTTCCAAAAATAATTCCATTTTATTTAATTTTACATTTGTTAACCGGGGTAGTCCGACTGGGCTCAGAGAGAGCGGAGACTCTAGGAGAAAAGCTCCAGGAAAGTAATTAAAAAAATAAGAGAAACCTAACAATTCAAGTTGCAAGATTCTTAACAGTACAAAAAGAGAGAGAATTATACAAGTATATACAAGGCAAAAGTACAGTATTTTGATAATGCAGTAACAATATGCTTCAGAATTTTTGTTAGCGGTGGCCAAGGATGAACACAGGATAGCAGCAGATTTCTTCAGCTCCACCAACATAACTACACTGACAGGAAATAATTACTTTTCAACTAATGTAATAATTTTCTTTCTAAAAACGTTTGGAATATCAATATCTTGAATAATATCTAAGAAAGAAAGAAAATTTAAATAATTTTCCTGTCAGAAATCTTCTTGGAAATTTATCTTTCATCACCTCTGTTCAGAATGAGTTCCAGTAAGGCTAACAGTCAGGATTCCAGCATCAAGAAAGAGCTTCAGTCTTTACTATCAACTATTCAGCAACTAACTAAAATGGACAGACTGGATGTTAAAATTGATAACTTTATAGAAAAAAAACACAAAACAAATGGATTTGTTACATCAAGATTTACAACATCAGAAAGCTCAGATTACAGGTATAGAAGAGACTCTTAATGATATGGACAATAGAATTCAGGAAGAAGAAATTAACATTGAATTTTTATTGAAACAGAACACACACCTTCAATCCAAATTAGATGACCTGGAAAACAGATCCAGACGCAGTAATATAAGGATTTTTGGACTGCCAGAAAATATAGAAGGTAACAACATTACTTCCTTTTTAAATACTTGGCTTCCCAAAACTTTGGATCTGTCAGAAGCATTTTCTTTTGGTATTGAAAGAGCCCATAGGTCTTTATCTAATTCTAATACAAATAAAAAGTATCCTAGATCAGTTATTGTAAGATTTTTATCATCTTATGACAAGGAGATGGTATTAAAATCTGCATGGGCTAAAGCACCTATAAAAATTAATGAGGCAACTGTGCGTTTTGACAATGACTATTCTTCCTTGGTAATAACAAAAAGAAAAGTTTCTGCCATTAATAAGAGAGCTTAAGAAAGCACAGTTCAAAACTCATCTTTTATTTCCTTCCAAACTAAAAATCTTTTTACCAGATGGCCCTAGAATTTTTGAAGACTTGGACTCTGCTTTGCTGTATGTTAAAAAAAATAAAATATTAGATAAAATAGAAGATATGGAATGGGCAAGCCCTTCGCTAAAGAGGATGGCAACAGGAACTTCTTGGAAGACTTCAGAGAAGCAAAAAAAAGACTAAAAAACAAATGACATGTTCTATATTTCTTTGAGCTCTTTAATTACAGTTACTACATTTTCAAGAAAGCCACAAATATCTTAAGGATTTATTCAAAGTTACTTTTTTGTGTGCAAAGAACTGATTTTGTTTTATAAATAATCAAACTTTCTGAGGAACAAATAACCTGCTATGAATCAACTTGTTTCTCTTTGTGATAGAGACCTAAGGTTAGTAATTTGATACATTTCCTTTCTCTTCTTGTTTTAAATAATGGCATTCTCTTTAAACTAAACATTTAGTAAGGGGTGGGGGAGGGCAGGGAGAGAGGTTTGATGAAAAATATGTAATAAGGGGAAAAATAATTTATTAGTTCTTTAAAATTATTTATGCTGTTTAAATACTGTTGCTAAATATTATACCATGACTTAATTGCTTAATACATGATTTCAAATAATATGTCATGATATAATTGCAGTTAACTAGAACTAAAGTAGTTGAAAGTAATATGTCTCATGTTCTACTTTATTAAAACAAACAGCAAGTAATATATCTTTGTAGACACTCTTTGTAGGTCCCTTCCTTTTTTTTTTTTTTTCTCTCTCTCCCTCTCTTATCTATAAAGTTATATGCTTCTGATAATACTGATACGTGTATGTAATAAGATCTGTATGAGAAAATGAAATGGGGCATATAAAAATAAGTTGCGTTTATGTTAAACAACTGTAGGCTTGGTTTCACTGTCATAGAGACTGTAATGACTTATAAAATGCTTCGAGAAGGTTTTGCACTGTTCAGATTCATTTGTATTACAAAATGAATGTCAGTCACTTGCTTTTACTAAAATTCCCGCCAGAATGTTATGGGAGACAATCTGGGATGTGGGTTTCCTCGTGAATAGTGTCCTCGAGTCGTTTTAAAAGCTTCAACACTCAGAATGCACGCAGAGAAGCTGAAAGCAGCCATTTTGAACTTTGACCTCTGATTTCACACTGACATATCAGATTCAAGAAGTAAACTGTTTCAGGAAGTAGAACTGCTGTAAATGCGACTTTGTGATGGAAAACGAACTTTAAGACACCTAAATGTGAGTTTTTCTTTATAATAACTTATTTAAGATGTAATTTATAAAATATAAAAGTTATAATGATTTTAAATGACTTAATATGCCATAGTAAACAAATGAGATATTTTAGAAGGCATAGAAGGTAAAACAGATGTACACTTGTTTTTGAAAGCTTATATGACTGCAGCACTTTAATGTATATAGATGCTTATGATTTAAGCATATGTAATGTTATAAATCATTTGCCTTGACTAACAGACAAGTACATGTATCATTATGATTATATTTCAGAAGAAATTGTCATGTGACATATTTTAAAGCTGCAGTTCAGATATATAAAATACAGATGACTTTCATCACAATGATTTAGGTATAACTAGGAATCACCATTGCTGTGCAGTATGTTCTTTTAATTTATACATGAAATTAAATATTTTATTTAATTGGCAATAATAAATACGAGAAGGAAGCTTTTGGTGCAAGTAATTTAAAGTTTTAAAAGCTTTTAACTGTATTACTATGGCAGAAAGTGGGATTACCCTAATATAAGTAATGTCTGAACCATAATAGCCTAAGACAATATATGTTATTGAATTCAAATGAGCATAAATATATACTAAGAACTTATTCTTACAAACTTTTATTAAACTACCATATGGATATTCTCTCTCTTTTTCTCTCTCTCTCTCTTTTCTTTGCTCCCATTATCAAGATTGTTAGAATGCTATTTTGATTATGAGTGTATTATACAGAATAGATGTACATAGCAATATTAGTTGTTTCTAAATGTTTTATATGTTTATATGAAGCTGTTATATAAATTGTTTAGCCTTGTTATAGTAGATAATCAAATTAAATGAGGTTAACTTTAGTTAATAATAGTTAGTATTGAATTAATTTGGTGGCAGCTGAAGTACTGCTGCTTAGGATAGGGGATAACCTGAGTGGTATTTGCTACTCGAAGTTGGAGTTTTCAACTCCAGGCTGGGTGCAATGTTTAATCCAAACATTATTTTCACTTGATTATTGTTGTATGTATATAGTTTTGACATCCACATCACATTTTATAAACTCATTGTCACTACAAATAAAAGTGAAACTTACACAAAATTCCACAAGATTTTCATTAAATACAGCTATAATTAATGGAACACCTAAAGGAGGAGACATAATAATACTTATTTTGCTAATTGTTATTCTGATTATATGTTTTATATGTTTATAAAAGTTAAATGGTATCTCTAAAAGGAATTTCTTTAAACATTAATGGATTGAATAACCCATGTAAAAGGGCAAGTTTAATGAAATATATTAATTTGCATAGAGCCAACTTAATATTCCTTCAAGAAACACATCTCCTGAAAAAGGATATAGATAAATTAGCCACTAATAAATATACAGTCCTGGTTAGCTCAGAACACACACAGAAAAAGAGAGGAGTGGCTATCTTATGGAACAAAAATATGCCCATACCTAAAACTATTAAGTCTTATAAAGATGATAAAGGAATGTTTTGTATTGTTACAATACAGATTAATGGGAAAGTATATACATTAATCAATGTATATTGGATACCAGGAATTGGCATTAATACAGTGAAACACCATCTCAATAAGATTATATCATTTTCTATAGGAGATATTATTTTAGCAGGTGACTTCAATTGTATCCTACATGAAAAAGATACTACTACTATAGGAAAAAGGAAAATTACATCTAATGCAAAACATTTAAAGGATTTTATTAATTTATATCATTTGAATGATATTAATAATCAGATAGATTCTAAATCATTACCATACACTTTTTTTCTAACAGATATAAAACTTATTCAAGAATAGAGTCTTTATTTCTAACCAAATGGTAACAGACTTAATTAATTCCAAAATCATTTCATGTCCTATATCAGATCATAATTCAATTGTCTTTGAATTTATGGTAAAGAGTACTTATAATGTTCAGATCAAAAGAATACCAGCATACTTAACTCAACTAAAGGATTATAAAGATTATATACTTACAGAGGTGCAACATTTCTTAGACTTAAACACTACACCTGAGGTCTCCATTATTTACATTTGGGATGCTCTAAAATCATATTTATATGGACAAAGTATCAGATAGTATAATAATAAAAGGAAATCTTGGGACAAGGAATTACTAGATATTCAAAGCAAATTAGACTCATATAAACATAATAATAAAGAAAATATTATGGACAAAAAAGTCATTGAGGAAATAAATAAATTAAATGAGAAATACAAAGACATTTTAACCCATAAAGTCAAAATAACATTAGATAAAAATACGTTTTTGTCTTACTCAATAAGCCCCAAATACTTACATAGACTTAAAAATAAAACAAAAAGGCTGAATAAACAAAATCATATCAAAGAAATTTTCTCTCCAGGAAAAAGGAAAAATGTTTCTAGTTTACCAGAAATATTAGATGAATTTAGAAATCACTTTCATAAAATTAATCACAATAACATTAACATGGATTCTAAAGATAAAATAAAGAAATTTATAACTACAAACATGAACAAAAAACTTAATAAACAACAGACTAAATTAATAGATAAAAATATTTCATATACAGAGGTTATTACACAAATAAACAAACTTAAATCAAACAAAGCACCATGTAATAATGGTATTATACCAGAGATTTATAAAATTCTTCCTAAAAGTACTTACTCATTAATACATAGGGTTTTCATTTCAGCTCAAAATGAGTTAACAACTCCCCCATCCTGGCAATACACATTTATTTCACCAATTTTAAAACCCAATAAAGACCCAACCAGACGCACTACATATACACCTATTTCATTACTTAATGTTGACTATAAAATGTTTATGAGTATTTTTGCCGACAGATTAAAGACAATCATTCCAGGTATAATAGATATAGATCAGACAGGCTTTATTATAAATAGAAATACTTTTGATAATATAAGGAGAACTTTAACGTTAATTGATTATGCAAACAGGAAAAAGAAAGACTTAACACTTATTAGTCTTGATATAAGTTCAGCATTTGACTCAGTAAGTTGGGACTACTTGTTTATCTTATTGAAATGTACAAATTTCTCTGATGCATTTGTGAATCTAATTGAACATCTATATAAAGCAGCATTGGCTTACATTAAGATAGGAACATATGTCTCACAAAAAATACCCATATTAAAGGGTACAAAACAAGGGTGTCCACTCTCTCCACTATTATTTACTTTAATAATGGAGCCTTGGGCTAATTTGATTAGAAACAGCACTGATATAGAAGGATTTGATATAGATGAAAATACAATATCTAAAATTCAACTTTTTGCAGATGATGTTCTAATTACGTCAGCAGGAACTAACTCTTCTATGCAGTCATTATTTGATAAAATGACAGACTTTAAAAATATCTCTGGTTTGATATTTAATGAAGAAAAAAAAG
Source organism: Protopterus annectens (assembly GCF_019279795.1). Lineage (NCBI taxonomy): Eukaryota > Metazoa > Chordata > Ceratodontiformes > Protopteridae > Protopterus > Protopterus annectens. The sequence continues at coordinate 794,299,541 of NC_056750.1, forward strand.
TGCAGTTTTGTACCTACCACAAATGTAGATGTTCGAAGATCTACATTGCTGCAGTCCTTACACTTGGGTAGTCCGCTGTCCTCGGTCGGCCCGAATATCAAAGTATTAGGCTGACGTCGGTCAAGGCGCTTAAGACTGACATCAGGACGTCAGGGTACAAATGCGCATGACCGACGTCATATCCTCAGTCTTTTCTTGCCCCAGATGTCAGAAGACCCTAAAAAGAAAGGCCAAAACCAAAAGACAGCAAAAAACAACCAACCACCCTTGCACTAATCATATGTACAATATATACAATATCCACAATATTTACAACCCAAGCCACACCACCGCCTCTAACTACAGAGGGGAAGGAGGGAGGTAATTGGACTGCAGCAATGTAGATCTTGAACATCTACATTTATGGTAGGTACAAAACTGTACTATGTTCTTCATCTCACATTGCTGCAGTCCTTACACTTGGGTAGAATCCCAAAGCAGAGGTAAGGGAGGATGGCAAAACTATAAAGCATTAGGTGCTGCCAAAATGCCCTGTAAAATTGCAGTGGCAAAACCAGCCCTAGATTTAGAGTAAAGAGGAAGGTGGTAATGCTTAGAGAAAGTATGCACTGAACTCCAAGTGGCTGCCTCCAAAATATCTTTAGTTGCCACCCCTTAAAAAGCTGTAGAAGTGGCAGTAGCCCTAGTGGAATGAGGCCTAATCCCAGCTGGAATCTCCTTACCATGATGGGAATAACAGAAAGCAATACAAAACCCAATCCACTTAGAAATAGTTTGTTTTGAAACAGGCTTGCCCTGAGAACCCAAAGTAAATGAAACAAATAACTGCTGAGACTGCCTGAACCCTTTAGTTCTGCTCAAATAATATCGCAACTGCCTGTGTATATCCAAAGTGTGCAAAATCTTCTCCCTTTATTCTGGGGTTTGCATAAAAGTAGGCAAATGAATAGTTTGGTTTAAAGCCACACTAGAAACCACTTTAGGCATAAAGGAAGGATTAGTACAAAGATACTCTGTCCTTATGGAAAATTAAGAAAGGCTCAACTGCCATAAGAGCCTGTAATTCAGAAACCCTTCTCGCAGAGGTAATGGCCAACAAAAAAGCAGTCTTCCATGATAAATATTTCAACTCGGCAGTAGCTGCAGGCTCAAAAGGTTGTAGAGTGAGTTTCTCCAACACAAAATTGAGATCCCAAGCAGGAATAGGAGCTCTACGTGGGGGTCTTATATTCTTTGCCCCTCTAAGGAATTGCTTAAACAAAGGATGAGAAAACAATGGTGGGTCACAGTCATAGTGAGCAGAAATTGCTGCAGCATGAACCTTAATAGAAGAGAAAGACAAACCTTTGTCCAGTAACTCAGCAAGATATTGAAGAGCCACACTTAAATTAGGCTTAGAAACATCAAATTCCTTTGCTGCACTCCAAAATAAAAATCTCTTCCATTTATCTGCGTACACTTTCCTTGTACTAGGCCTTCTGGCCTCCAAAATAACATTCAAAACTTGCTGTGGAAGCTGAGACCCTCCCAGGGTTTAAAACAGAATATGCCAGGCTGTTAGGTGAAGAGAGTGAAGTTTGACATTGAGCAAATGACTGTTCTCCTGAGACAGCAGGTGTGGAATCGAAGGCAAAGGCCATGGAGGCTCCCGTACCAGACTTCTCAGTAATGGGTACCAGTGCTGTCGAGGCCAATCTGGAGCTATTAAAATCATCTTTGGCTTGTCCTGTCTGACCTTTAGGAGTACCTTTGGGAGGAGAGGCAGAGGTGGAAAGGCATACACATGAAGATTGCTCCAATTGAAAGAAAGAGCATCCACTTTCCAAGCTGTGGGATGAAACCTTTTTGTGCAAAACTTTGGCAGCTGGTGGTTTAGTGGAGAAGCGAACAGATCTATGTCTGGAGTTCCCCATGACACTGTCAATTTCTGAAATACATGAGGATCCAATTTCCACTCGTGGGGATCCATAATTGCCTGCTCAACACATCTGCTAAGGAGTTCTGTGCTCGGCAGAAACCTTGCCTGAAGATTTAGCTGTAAACTGAGAGCAGTCTCCCACAAAATCATTGCTTGTCTGCATAGAGGATAAGAATGTGTTCCCCATTGCTTGTTGATGTACCACATGACAGTTGTGTTGTCTGTTAGAACCAACACCTGCCCTGGAAGAAGTAAATCCTTGAAAGCTATTAATGCAAATTGGACTGCTAACATCTCCTTCAAGTTGATATGTAGATGCTGTAGTCTGGCAGGCCACGTGTCTTGTATCCACTTTCCATTTAGATGAGCTCCCCAAGCTTTGTCTGAGGCATCTGTCGTTAGAATCTGACTCGCCTCTGGCCGGGTCACAGAGAGTCCCTTGTTTAGGTGACATTCCTGAGCCCACCACAAAAATTCCTTTTGAATGCAAGGTATTATCTGAATGACAGTGTCCATATCTTGGCAGTGCTGTGTCCATACATTCTTGAGATACCATTGCAGCTTCCTCATATGCAGTTTGGCATTGGGAAGCACCAGAATACAAGATGCCATGAACCCCAAGGCTTGAAGGACTGTCCTTGCAGTCAGCCTGGACTGATGAGACAATTGATGGAAGTAAAGGGAAAGATTCTTTTGTTTGTCCGGGGTCAAAAGGCCATCTGGGATGCTGTATTCAGTCTCACACCCAGAAAGCACATGTCCTGAGAGGGTACTAGACTGGACTTTATTTCGTTCACAGAATACCCCAGGCATCTTAGCACTGCTATCACATATTGCAAATGATGAAGAAGCTCGTCCCTTCCTTGAGCCAGAATCAGGCAATCGTCCAAATAAGGATAGATCTGTATTCCTTTTAGCCTGAAGAAAGCTATCACTGGAGCCAGAACCTTCGTGAACACTCTGGGCGCAGTAGATAAGCCAAAGGGCAATGCAGAGAACTGATAATGAGAAGTCCCAGCCCAACGCAGATACTTCCTGCAACTTAGCCTGATAGGAACATGAAGGTAAGCCTCCTTGAGATCCAGAGTCACCATCCAGTGATCTTTGCCCAGCAGAGGTAAAAGCTGTTGTAACGTCAACATTTTGAACTTGGGAATGTCCAGATAAGTGTTGAGGATAGATAAATCCAAAATTGGTCTCCACGTGTTCCCCTTCTTTGGTACTAGGAACAGGCGAGAATAAAATCCTAGGCCCACTTCTGGCAGAGGGACCGGCTGTATGGCCCCTATTTGAAGCAGCAGAGAAATTTGTTTGTGAGCCTCTATTCTTTGCTGAGGAGGAACGTCTGGCATGCCTTTGAAAGGAGGCAAGGTATGGAAATAAAACTTGTAACCTTGGTGTATGATATCCAATACCCATCTGTCTTGGGTAATTAAACTCCAATTCTCCTTGAAGAGTGCCAACCTTCCTCCCAAAGGTGCTGCCAGACAAGAAGGCTCTGGCAGCTGAAAAGGTAGGTCATTGGCCTGTTTACGAAAGGACTGGCCCCTGCCCTCACCCGAAGACTGTGCAGGTGAACTCCCTGTTCTAGGTCTGAAAGAGCCCTGAGCTCTGCCCCTACCACGTCTAGATCTACCCCTAGACTGTGAATCATAAGAAGGGTACGTCCACCCCTTAAGCAGGCCAATTCCTACTAAACTTCGGAGGCTGAACTTGCAAAAAATCTTTAACAGTCTGCATAGACTTAGCCTTGTCTTCCATTTTCTTTAAGACTGCCTCTACAGGTGAACCAAACAACACATCAGACTGTAAAGGAGCATCTAAAATCCTTGTCTTAACATGGTCAGATAAATTCTGATCCCTCAGCCAGGCGTGCCTGCGAAGAACTGACCCAGTGGCAGCCACCCTAGACGAGGCCTGTACAGCATCAAAACCACATTGTAAAGAATGCTTACCCACCTGTTCAGAAACATGCACCAAATCTTGTAATTCTTTACACTCAATACCTTCCGCCAGAGCATCTACCTTAGACTTCAATTGAGAAAGAAGATAGTTTTAATATTTCAACATGTGAAACTGGCAATTCAAAGCCCTCATAGCTAAGGTGGAAGAAGTATAGACTTTCTTTCCCCATCTATCCAAAGCCCTGGCCTCTTTATCTGGAGGAACCGGATTTTTACAACAGAGGCCTTGACACCCTTAGGTCCCTGACTAACAGTTTCTGGGTCCGCCCTAGGACTCTTATAAAGATACTTATGAGCTTCAGGCACCCTGTAATACCTGTCCGGTTTAACAGGAGCAGGAGGCAAAGAATCAGGATTAAGTGAAGCCTCTGCAAACACATCTTCCACAACATCCAGAACAGGTGGTATAGCCAAAGGCCTATGCTGGGGTAAAAGCAAAAATTCCCTAAGCCTTTTCCTGGAATCAGAAAAGTCCTGACCTTCCCACTTAAAATGTTCCCTCATGGAATGAAGAGTCTCTGAAAAAGAAAAATCCTCTGGAGGAGAAGCAGAAGGAGTAGAATCATCCACATCAGAATCAGAATAAGGAGAATACTCCTGCAAGTCTTCAGCCGAAGACTCAGAAACATCCGAAGCCTGCTCAAAACTCCCCAACTCTGGTTCCACCCTAGGCCTCTTATCAGGAGGGGGCAAAGAACCTCTAATCAAAGTAATTAAATCTTCTGCCATTTTAAGCATGTGCTTCTTGGGCACAGATCCTGATGAACTAGGAGTGACACCAACAGAAGCTAAACCTGGCCTGCCTCTGGGAGAAGCCTTGGAAACAGAAGGAGAGGGCCTAACCATCCTAGGAAGGGAGGGGAGTACAGTAACCTGAGAAGCCCCTTCAGCCTGACCTGCCTCCTGAGAGGCCACATCCTGCAATATCAAAGTCTCCCCCTGGGACTCCAGAGAAGCCTCCGGCGGAACCACCGGTTCCACTGACGCCTCTAAAGAACCGGCGCCCAGTACGGACGACTCTTCTTGCCTGGGTTTAGCAGCTTTGTCTTTGCGCTTCTTCGAAGAAGCGGGCGTCAGAGCATCTGACGGCATATTATAATTGCACCGCTTCCCGAAGACCAACCTGGCACAATCTAACCTTCGCTTAATAGTGCGCTTATTGAACCTAGCACAAAAGCGACACCCAACAACGTCGTGCTCAGGCCCCAAACAAGGAATACACAAAGTATGATAATCTCTATGCGGTATCTGTTTCCCACAAGAAATACAGTTATTCACTTTTTCTGACATCCGGTAAACCACTGAGGCAAGAAAAAACTAAAATATTCCCCAACGGGGTACTTAGCCAACTTTGACTCGGTCTGAAACTCCGAATTCGAAAAATTTCAGAACGCAGAACGGCACTTGCAACGCTGCTTCTGCATCGGACCATGCGGCAAAAAAGACTGAGGATATGACGTCGGTCATGCACATTTGTACCCCGATGTCCTGATGTCAGTCTTAAGCGCCTTGACCGACGTCAGCCTAATACTTTGATATTCGGGCCGACCGAGGACAGCGGACTACCCAAGTGTAAGGACTGCAGCAATGTGAGATGAAGAACATCAAAATATTACCAATATATGCACGGAAAAATGTCCTCTCTAATGATTTTCACAAATATATACCCAACTCAGGTCAGATAACTTACTTAGGTATAATATTAACTAAAGATATTAAATCTATTATACATAATAATTTTAGTAACTGTCTTCATAATATACAAAATCTTTTCAATAGCTGGAACAATATGTTTTTTTATCATGGAAGAGAGACTCACAATCATTAAAATGATAATATTCCCTAAGATATTATACTTAATACAATCAATAATACTTCCACCTACAAAAATAATTATTAAGAAATTGAATTCACTAATGTTAAATTTCTTATGGGCACCTAATAGACCTAGGATTGCATTAAAAAAACATACTAATAGCTGGTCTCAAGGGGGCATTTCATTTCCAGACTAATTTATATACTATCTCTTCTATTATAAAAGTTATTACTTTGTTAATAGATATGTTGCAAAATGGAAGGAATATTGGGAACTAATTAGTATTCACTTCATAAAAATATCACTAACTCACAAAAATACTATTGTAAATAACCCTATGTTATGGATACTAAAAGAATTTTGTACCTCATCTATTACACCAAAATATATAGCTAGTTACCCATTAAATATTATTATTAGTTATCGTAATTTTATATTTATGCATCCTAAATATAAGGAATGGAATTTTATCCTATTCCCTATAATGTATACACAAGGTATTCTTTTATCAACCACCTCTGAAAGAACTCTTTTAGTCACAGAGAATGATTTAAAGTATTGGTATCAGTTGCTGTCTGACAAAGTAAAAAATTTAGACTTCTTAAAGCAAGAATTTGATTTGAGAGAAACATGTTGGTTAGAGATTCAGACTTTTAGACAACATCTTATTAATAAACTTGATTTAATGTCTTTAACAGTTAAAGAATCTGTCCCAATTCTGATTGATTACTTGATATTAAATTTACAACATAGGGTTTCTGATAAAGGTAAGCTCTCACACATACATAAAATTATTAGAGAAGAAACTCATTACAGTTCAGATACTTATTGGAATTATTTCATTTCCATTAATGGTGAATCACCAAAACAACAAGATAAACAATATATATTGGAATCTGCTTATAAAACTACTTCTTCCATTAATTGGAGACTTTTTACTTGGAAATTTTTACATAGATCTTTCTATACACCTTTAATGATGAATAAAATAAATAATAAAGACAGCTTATGTAAGAGATGTAATGTAGAAATAAATGCTGATTGGGCACATATGTTTTATGACTGTATAAAATTGAAGGAATATTGGATGTTAATCAATGATTTTTTGCAGGCTCTTTTCACAGATAATTTCATTGTCTCTAAATCACTTATATTATTTAACACTCCTGTTCCTATAAGTGTTAAAAAAAGTTAAACTTCCCTTATTATGGTCTATTCTAGCAGTGGCTAGAAAAATAATAACCAGAAATTGAATTTCAGATACTCCTCCTTCATTTAATGAATTCAAAAATGTTATGACTGAAGTGTGTCATATGGAATTAATGACAAAGTCAAGAACTACTAGAAAAACGTCTTACTATACTATATGGGATACTTTACAAAACCTGTTAAAAAATCTTAGTTTCATTAGTAAGACATTACAGTTTAATCAATTGATTTGATTTGTAGTGGATGTCTCTGTAAATATTTTGGTTGTTTTATTAAATGTTATAACTATTTACATTTTAATTGCTTGTATAAAATTGTTATGATATTTATTTTGTATGTTAAAAACAATAAACTTGTTTAAAAAAAAAAAAGAATTTTTGTTAGCATTAAGTCATTTACAAGGAATGCAGCAATGCGTAAAATAAAAAAGAAATCAGAGTAACATCATGGCGTAGTACAACAAAGATGCATTTAATAGCATAGGTACTAACTGCAGAGAGTAATATATGTAGACAGTTTAGGCAGATACCAGGCAGATTTGTTAATCAAGAGAAGAAGAAAAAATTCATTAGGTAATTTCCTGACAAGTACATACAGTATCCATGCATGTTGGAAATTAATTTTTAGTTGCTTTTTGAATTTGCCACTTTTGGTAGTGGAGTGAAGGGATAATGGAAGTTTGTTCCATAAGTATACAACTGAATGAATGTCAAGTATTTTTCCAATATTTTTGTTTGGTTTTGTCACCTGAAGAATATTTTGTTGTGTACTTCTGAGGTCATGATTGGGTGTGCAGGGTGCATTTATGGATGTAAGGGCAGGAGTTGGGGCTATTTAGGATGCTTTGTGCAATTTGTAGTTGTGATATTTGAAGCATGTGGGGGAGCTCAGACCATCTTAAGCTCTTCAGGGATATACAATGATGGGATATGTAGCTATTACTGGCTGCAAAAATTGCTATCTTGTTATATATGGTTTCTAGTTTAGTTAAGAAATTATTTTGGAGGTTAGTAAGTATGGCAGCAGCATACAGCAGGATGGTAGAATAAATGTTTGAGCCAGTATAGGTCTGGAATTGTTAGGTATATATTTGTTGCTGCAGTACAGAAGACCTAGTTTTTGAATGAACTTTTTGATACAGTTTAAGGAATGTAGGTCGAATTTTAATTGGTCAGCTATAGTAATGCCAAGCAATTTGGTGTTTGAGTCGGTGGTGATAATTGTATTATCTAAGGACGAGATGGTGAGCTTCCCCATATGCTTCAAATATCACAACAGGCAAGCACAGGACGACTATGGCTGACCAAATTCGCAGACAACTGCAGACTAGGGGCTATAACTGACTCTCCGGCTGACACAGACATCCTCCAAAAGGGTCTCACTGAGACAGATACCTGGTGTCAAAATCATGGCCTCAAGCTAAATGCCAAAAAGTGCATAGTCATCCCCTTTGGAACAAACAAAGTACCCACAAACTACCACATAGGTGGTAGTCCCCTAAATACAGAAGACGTAATAAGGGATCTGGGGACCCAAGTAGACAGTAATCTCTCCTTTGATAGTCACACTGCCAAAGTGGTTAGAAAATCCTTCTATGTGGCCCACCTAATCACAAAAGGGTTCACACATCCAGATCAAAAGAGGTCATTGGGCCCCTCTACTCATCACTCATCAGACCCATCATAGAGTACAACCCCCCATTTGGGATGTACCATACAAGACACCTGCAACGACTGGAAAGATGACAGAAGTACCTCACCAAGAGGATCACTGGCTTCAAACGGATGTCCTATGCAGTTTGACTAAAGAAACTCCAGCTGTACTCGGTTGCATACTGCCTACTCAGAGGTGATCTCTGCCTGACATACAAGGCCATGTCCAACCGAGAATCGATGGACATGCTCCACCTAAAGAAAACCATATCCCCTTGAGCCACATGCTCTAGGGACCTAAACCTCACCACAACAATAAATAGGATGTGCTGGAGAGATAGATCCCTGTCCCAGAGAATTCCCATGCTTTGGAACAAGATTCCAATCTACATTAGGCAGAGCTCCTCGCTAGCACTCTAAGAGGAACCTTGATGAGTGGATGGGAAACAGAAAGTTTACCCCGGGATCACTTCAATGGCTCTGCTGGAAAGAGGCACAGGGAACTAATCTAAGGGGGCGGCGAAAGCCAACACATTCTGGCTAGGTTTATAAATGCCTTCGGGCAGATAGCCCAGTACCTACCTATGAAGTTGTCTTTAGCTGGATTGAAGTTTTTTGAAAGGAAAAGAAGAAGCTTGGTCTTTTGGGGGTTGAGAAGCAGGTTGTTTTCCATTAGCCATTGTTCTACTAGGTGCACAGATTGGTGAGTGACAATGTGGAGACTTTGTATATTGTTGGAGGTGTTAATTGTGGAATTATCTGCATAATGTATTAAGGTAGAGTGGCGGCAGGAAACATGGAGGTCATTTGTAAATATATTAAAAAGTAGGGGGTCCAGGATAAAACGTTGAGGAATCCCGGTCTGAACAAGATGGAAAGGGAAGAAGGGTGTTTGCCATCTGACAGACTGACATCTGTTTGAGAGGTAGTTGTTAAACCAGAAGGTAGTGGAGATAAGAGAGTTGCAGGCTGGAAAGTTTGTTTAGGAGGATGGGACAGGAAATGGTATCAAATGCTTAGTTTATTATCTCTGGCTTGGGCAATATTGTGTGTAAAAGATAGGAGGGGCAATGGTAGTACTATACAAGGGTCGGAAACTGTGCTGTGTGGCTGTAAATAGGTTTGCCTGTAAGTGGTGGTCTAGTATTTGTCTCTGTATACATTTTTACAGTATCTTGGATAAGGGGGATAAATATGGCAATAGACCTGTAATTTGAGGGTTCTGTAGAATTTCCTCCCTTGTGGAGAGGTATTATGAAGAATTTTTTCCAGATATCTGGTACTGTATTTTCTTGGATGGATCTACTGTTAAGTAAAGATACAGGGTATGCTACGGATTCGGCTGCATGTTTGAGAAATCATGGAGGGAGTTTGTCGGCTGATGGGGAACATTTCATGGTTCCCACATTCTACGAAAACCTGTATAAAGCAGATGAATTTCCAAATTATCTATAATACCTCTATAGGATCCCTGGTTATCTTTCTTGTGATAGGCTCCCTAAGTCTGGCAACAGCTCTTTCTACTTTCTGATGCCTACACTGTTATGATATGAGCTTGTGTGCTCTGGAGTGGTTATCAAAATATGCTTGATTAATAGTGACCTTTCTAAACTCATGCATATTATTCAAATACTTCCTTATTTTCCCTTTAGCACTCAGCAATTACTCCTCTTCTTATATTCTTTAAGTTTCCCTTTCTTTTGCACCCCTCCAAATATATAGGTTCATAGGCAAATAAGCCTAGCCTGGCCAGTTTTCCTTTCTGTGCTCAAAATAATCTATCCCATGTGCTTATAGAGTGGCCTTATCGTTCCCATAGTCAATAATTTTATATTGTCCCGAATAAGAATAACAAGAATCATATGATGTATAATTTGACAGTACCCATGCATGAGATAAAGCATTTAGGAACCGCCTTTCTCCATTATTAGTACAGGGGCAGTCATGGGGTAAATGTTCGGTTTCTCATCCTATTACTTTTTTCCCATATCTTTCTCTCTTATTTCTATCATAATTTTAAATTTCATTTTATTCCTCTCACTAGCTATATCTTGGGAATTGTCTATCATCCCTAATAACTCTTGAATCATTTCCACTACCCATTCCTTAAATTTCTCTCTTTAATCAGATAAACAGGAAAGCTCCAGTCTCTCATTTTTACTTCACTGCCCCACATCTTTATTTTAATATTTATCTGATTATGCTCTAAAATAGTTACTGGATGTTTTTCAAAGCTTTCAATTAATTACCCATTTTCCTGTGAAATATAACGGATATCCTGTCCCGCCCAGTTATTGTACTTTGGGAATAATGTGTACATTTTGTCTGAGTTCATGTACTGAACTCTTGCATTCCAAATATTCACATACATTCCATCAGAATCTACCCCCTTGTGTTATATTTTCCCTATCATGACTTCTGATACATCCACATTATTGAAAATCAGGTTTCAGCCCCCACCCATAAACCCTTTTGAAAGCTTATTCCTCCCCAACTTATCTTAAGCTCATAATAGCAGTATTATATGAAATATAAATGCAGGCCCAATGTAACCCTCTTCCCTGCCAATAACACCATAGCACAAATCTACCATTATTGTTTTGTTTTCTTCTATTGTAGCCCCTCTTGTAATCAGAATTATTACTCTCCTTTTCTTTGTCCCTAATATTCTGCTGAACATCTATTCTGAAATAATTTCTTTGCCAAATTCATATGTTCATTTCCATCCAAATGATTATCCTGTAAAACTATTTATAACCTGTACTTCTTAATATAATTCAGTACCCTCTCCAAAATGAGTATCCTGTAAAACTATTTGTAACCCGTACTTAATATAATTCAGTACTCTCTCCAAATGAGTATCCTGTAAAACTATTTGTAACCCGTACTTCTTAATATAATTCAGGACTCTCTCCAAAATGAGTATCCTGTAAAAGTATTTGTAACCCGTACTTAATATAATTCAGTACTCTCTCCAAATGAGTATCCTGTAAAAGTATTTGTAACCCGTACTTCTTAATATAATTCAGGACTCTCTCCAAAATTAGTATCCTGTAAACTATTTGTAACCCGTACTTAATATAATTCAGTACTCTCTCCAAATGAGTATCCTGTAAAAGTATTTGTAACCCGTACTTCTTAATATAATTCAGGACTCTCTCCAAAATGAGTATCCTGTAAAAGTATTTGTAACCCGTACTTAATATAATTCAGTACTCTCTCCAAAATGAGTATCCTGTAAAACTATTTGTAACCCGTACTTCTTAATATAATTCAGGACTCTCTCCAAATGAGTATCCTGTAAAACTATTTGTAACCCTTACTTCTTAATATAATTCAGTATCCTCTCCAAAATGAGTATCCTGTAAAAGTATTTGTAACCCGTACTTCTTAATATAATTCAGTACTCTCTCCAAATGAGTATCCTGTAAAACTATTTGTAACCCGTACTTAATATAATTCAGTACTCTCTCCAAATGAGTATCCTGTAAAATTATTTGTAACCCGTACTTCTTAATATAATTCAGTACTCTCTCCAAATGAGTATCCTGTAAAATTATTTGTAACCCGTACTTCTTAATATAATTCAGGACTCTCTCCAAATGAGTATCCTGTAAAACTATTTGTAACCCGTACTTCTTAATGTAATTCAGGACTCTCTCCAAAATGAGTATCCTGTAAACTATTTGTAACCCGTACTTAATATAATTCAGGACTCTCTCCAAAATGAGTATCCTGTAAACTATTTGTAACCCGTACTTCTTAATATAATTCAGGACTCTCTCCAAAATGAGTATCCTGTAAAAGTATTTGTAACCCGTACTTTATATAATTCAGTACTCTCTCCAAAATGAGTATCCTGTAAAAGTAGTTGTAACCCGTACTTAATATAATTCAGTACTCTCTCCAAATGAGTATCCTGTAAAAGTATTTGTAACCACTACTTCTTAATATAATTCAGGACTCTCTCCAAATGAGTATCCTGTAAAACTATTTGTAACCCGTACTTCTTAATATAATTCAGGACTCTCTCCAAAATGAGTATCCTGTAAAAGTATTTGTAACCCGTACTTAATATAATTCAGTACTCTCTCCAAAATGAGTATCCTGTAAAAGTATTTGTAACCCGTACTTAATATAATTCAGTACTCTCTCCAAATGAGTATCCTGTAAAACTATTTGTAACCCGTACTTCTTAATATAATTCAGGACTCTCTCCAAAATGAGTATCCTGTAAAAGTATTTGTAACCCGTACTTAATATAATTCAGTACTCTCTCCAAAATGAGTATCCTGTAAAAGTATTTGTAACCCGTACTTAATATAATTCAGTACTCTCTCCATTGTTTTCTGTACTTGCAATGCCATTTACATTCCATTTTAATATTGCTAAGGCAGCCATTCTGATTAAAAGCAATTTCCACATACTCTGCTTACCAGCTCATTTAAATACATGCCCATCATGCAACTTACATGAATATAATGCTCAACAGACTATCCTTGAATGCAGTTGCTGCTGCTCCTCATCTCTATTTGATCATATGTCACATTTTCCCAAACTTTATGATTCAATGTAATCACTCAAGAAACAAAAAATACAAACATTTTAAACCCCCAAACACTTTTAACTTACAGAGAACACATAAAACTATATACATATTCCAAAAAGGGAGATCATTTCTGCATACAGAAGCAGTGGTCAGAAACAGACAGCTGCATCTTCCGGCTTTACCTATTCTAAAGTTAGGTTTAATCATGACAGAAGTGTAAGCGAGAAGCTGTGCGCCTTCTCCCACAGATGTCACCTATCTTTCTCCTACATCTATTTCTCCCCCAGATATAAATTTGACTGAATGGATTGCTTGAACCTGTAGCCTCATTATCTCCAAATGTAAGCACGTGCCAGTGTGGTAAAACAGCTAACAGCTTTAGAAATGCAAAAAGGACTCGAGTACAAACCATTCAAAGCAATAACTCAGATCTCTCATGACTAATTACTTGCACCTGGTTTTGTTCCTTCTGTTTAGCTAAAGATAAAGAGATGCTAACAGAAACAAATGTCTCTCTTCAAATGCCAGAAAACAGACATGCTTCATGCTTTCCATTTTATAAACTGTTTCATTAAAAAAGTCCCTTGATATAGGCAGTGAAAAATAAAAACATTAAATTTACACTTCCACCTATAAAAAAATGGGAAATTATTTTAAAATAAGTACATGATCAATACACTTGCACTGCGGTGGTGGTGCTGCGGTAGCGTTGTCGCCTCACCGTAAGACGCTGTCCGGTTCGATTCTCAGCTAAAGCGTCTTTTGTGTGGAGACGTGCGTGAATGGGCGTGCCTTCGTTAAAGGTTGTGCGTCAGGGCTGGCAACTCGGCACATAAAAATCAACTGCCAATCATTAGCGGACCGGAGTTCCACTGTGGCGACCCCTAACCGGGATAAGCCGAAAGACACAACAACTTAAAATCTATCTAGTCAATGTCAAACATTACATAGCTCTTTCAAATCCTGCCTTCTTTTAAACAGTGTTCCTCCTCTGCATGTACTGTTCCCACAGTTTCCATTTTTTTTCCTATGTAATTTGCTCCTACCCTTTTCTAAATATCCCAATTCCAGTTGATTTATCTCCCTTACTATATTTGCTACTTGTAACAACACTGGTAGATTTCCATTTTTGAGTAATTGCTTTTTTGGCAGCCACCATAATTAGACTCAGCAAGCCCTTACTATGGCTGGGCAATGCCAACTGTGTAACATAGCTCAAAAAAAATTCCTTAGTTCATAGGCAGGTACTAGGCTATTGGCCCAAGGGCCAAAGTAAGCCTAGCCAACAAGGTTCCCTGGCTTATGTCAACAAAGAAAGTTAATTTCCTGACACAGAAGTGATCCCCGTGGTGCATTTCCTATTTCCCATCCACTCATCAAGATTTTTCTTGAAGAGTGCTAATGAGGAACCTTGCTTGACATAGATGGGTAGTTTGTTCCAGAGTATAGGAAGTCTCTGGGACAGGAATCTATCCCCCTCCAGCATGTCCTGTTTATTGTGGTGACAAGGTTTAGGTCCCTAGAGCGTGTAGCTCGAAAGGATTGAGATTTCTTTAGGTGTAGCATGTCCAACAGTTCTGGGTTTGACATAGCTTTATATGTTAGGCAGAGATCTCCTCGGAGTAGACAATATGCTACAGAGTAAATCTGGAATTTTTAGAGACGGTCAGTGTAGGGCATCTGTTTGAGGCCAGTATTCCTCTTTGTGAGGTACTTCTGTGGCCTTTCTAGCTGCTGCAGATGTCTTATGAGGTACATTCCAAAAGGAGCATTGTACTCTACAATGGGTCTAATGACTGCAGAGTAGAGGAGAACAATAACCTCTTTTTTCCTGGATGAGAATCCTTTTGTGATGAGGTGTGCCACGTAGAAGGATTTCCTGACTACTGTGGCGATATGATTATCAAAGGAGAGACTACTGCCCTCCTGGGTCCCAAGGTCTCTTATAGGTTCATAGGTAGGTACAAGGCTATCGGCCCAAGGGCCTACATAAGCCTAGCCAGCAAGGATCCATAGCTTACACCACCCAAGAAAGTTATTTTCCTGTGCCACTGTCCAGCAGAGACACAGAAGTGATCCCCAGGGTGTATTTCCTATTTCCCCATCCACTCATCAAGATTTTTCTTGAAGAGTGCTAATGAAGAACTTTGCTTGACATAGATGGGTAGCTTGTTCCAGAGTATAGAAAGTCTCTGGGACAGGAATCTATCCCTCCAGCATGTCCTGTTTATTGTGGTGACAAGATTTAGGTCCCTAGAGTGTGTAGCTCGGAGGGATTGGGATTTCTTTAGGTGTAGCATGTCCAACAGCTCTGGGTTTGACATAGCTTTATATGTTAGGCAGAGATTACCTCGGAGTAGGCGGTATGCTACAGAGTAAAGCTGGAGTTTTTTGAGGTGGTCAGTGTAGGGCATTTGTTTGAGGCCAGTAATCCACTTTGTGAGGTACTTCTGTGGCCTTTCCACACATTCGGCATTAAGTAGACTGCCGCATATGTGGTAGTTCATGGGTACAGAGTTTTTACCAAAGGGGATGACTATGCACTTTTTGGCATTGAGCTTGAGGCCATGCCTCTGACACCAGCCATCTGTCTCAGTGAACGTCTTCTGTAGGATGTCCACATCATTTGTGGACTCGACTATGGCTTCTAGTTTGCATTCATCTGCAAACTTCATTAGCCAGAGGCCTTCTGTGTTAGCCTGTACTTCAGAGAAGTAGATACCAAGCAGGAGAGGTCCCAGGACTGAGCCCTGTGGTGCTCCACTTGTCACTGGTTTGAAGTCAGATTTGGAGTCTGTAACTTTACAGTGTGGGTTCTATCAGTGAGCCAAGTTGGCAACCCATCTTGTGACGTAGGGTTTATACGTAGTTTAGTGAGTTTAGCTATAATTCCAGAATGGGTGATGGTGTCGAAAGCCTTGGCGAGGTCAAGATAGGCTGTGTGAACCACCTTACCCTCGCCTACAGCTTTGGTGACTGCATCAAAGAAGTCGATCAAGTTCAGGAGGCATGATCTGCCTTTCACAAACCCGAACTGGGTGGGGTCCAGAGTTTGGAGCTTACCAATGTCTGTTTATGAGTTCCATGAGGATACGTTCCACGGACTTGCAGACCAGACTCGTCAGGCTAATAGGGCGATAGTTCCCAGGATCAGTGGTAGCTTCTCCTTTGTGGAGTGGGAAAACTGCTGCTATGCGCCATTCAGTGGGCACAAAGCATGATGTGAGACTATGACTGAACATGGTGCTTAGCTGGGGAGCCAGTTTGTTCTGAAGTTCGCGTAAAATGTAGCCTGGGATGTTGTCTGGTCCCATGCATGCTGTATTTCTGGTTTTAGAGAGTGCAGCTTTTACCTGTATAGATGTGATTAAATGGACTCTGCATTCTTCCTGTATAGATATGGGCCCTTTAGGGGGTGAGAGAGGGGTAAAGTTAGCACTAAACCTATCTGCCAGGATGTTGGCAATATCAGTTGGCTCTGTAATTTTTGCACCGTTGTGCTGTAACTCGGAGCAGATCTGGGTCTTGCATTGAGATTCTTGATATAGCTATAGCATGCTTTGTGGTTGCCCTTAGAATCAGTGGCAATTTTGTTTTCCTAGCTAGCTTTGGAGGATCTTATAAAGGATCTCAGCTTCTTACTGAGGCTGAACAGGGAGCTCCTCCACTCATGGGATTTTACTCTCTTTTGCAACAGTTTTTTCCTTCTGTTGTAGAGTTTGTTTATGGCAGGGGACCACCAGATTGGCTTCCCTTTTTTGGAGGATAGTATATTGGTTCTGTTTGGGATAGCACAATCCATGCACTTGTGTAAGTGCTTATAGAGTGCATTTGTGTAGGATTCAGCAGTCGTAACTGTATTATACCAATTTGCTCACCTAGTATCTCTGACAAAGCAGTCTGCACAGAATCGTCTGTCAATTCATTACACTCCCAGAAATTATGTTCGCAGTTACTTCTTTCTTCCCCATCACACCTCCAACATTTGCCATCAAATTATTTGGAGTCTACTTGGGGTATAAAAATACCTATGTAAACAATTCCAAGCAAAGATCCTTAACCTTCTAGACATTGTTACATATTTGGGAGACATACATATATCCCCCCTTTGTTTCTTTGTGAAATGCTAATCCAATGTCTCTTTCCAATCCTATCCAATTATACCTTTTTTAACAGCAGATTATCTTCTAGATTTTACTAAAAGCTCTACCAGTGCTGGTCTTTAATTTAGGATTGGTTAATGTTGGATTCTGATACCACCTTAGGAAGGAAGCATTAGTATGTAACGTGACCCTATCCTTATGAACAATCAAATATGGGGGCTAAGAAAATAATGCTTAATGTTCTGAAATTCTTCTAGCAGATGTAACTGTTACTAAAAAGACAGTTTTCCACGTCAAATATTTAAGATCACATTCATCTGCTGGTTCAAAGGTAGAGTCTGTTAAGACTTACAATACCAAATTTAAAACCCATGGGGGCATGGGGTATTTAAACAGGGGTCTTACCTGAAAAGTACCTTTTAAAAAAATGCTTTGCCCAGTTTAAAGGAAGACAGGGAAGAATTTTGAAATCTCACAACGTAGTTGATGAACTAGCACCCTCACTAAACAAACTCTCTAAGCAATCTAGAACAGAATGAATTGGAGTTGAGAAGGGGGGGTCCATCTGATTCTGTTGTGCCCAATAAACAAACGTTCTCCATTTACTCCTGTAGAGTTTCCTAGTAGGTTTATGGGAAGATAAAAGTATTGCACAAACAGGGGAAGAATGCATCAGTTGCCTGGCTATTAAAGGAAGTGGAGAAACCACAATGTTCGTTTGAGGTTTGAGATTTGAGATATCCAGGTAAAGCATACCTGTAAGGTGAGACAGAAGGTCTTAAACTGGATCCAGAATCCAAGGTGGGTATATAGTACATGAGGCCAAAGGAATGGGAACCGAATCTGCCGAAGCCAGTAAGGTGCAATGAGAATGACTTTGCCTTCAACCAGGCTGCTTTCTGAAGGAATTTGGGAATTAGGGGAGATGGAGGAAAAGTATGCAGAAGACTGGGGGGGGGGGGGGGCAATCATGTAGCAGAGCATCCCTCTGTGATTTCCCCCAGTGGGGGGATCAGGGAAAAGAAGCACTTCTTGTTACCGGGAGATGTAAAAGGATCACAGTAAAGCTGGCCTGACTGACTGAAAATCATTTCTGTCACTTTGCTGTTGAGAGACCACTTGTGAGGTAGTAAAATGGACCTGCTCAGTTTGCTATCACACTGGACTTCCAAGGAATATTGTGTAGCTATTAGAAAGCGGTTGGAAGTCATCGCCCATTGCAACACTCTGAGGGCTTCTCAATACAGGGGATAAGATCTGGTTCCCCCTTGCTTGTTGATGTACGAGACTACTGACACATTTGTCTGGATTGCAATCGTCTCAACAGGAAGACGGTCCTGGAATGCCTACAATGCTAAGAGCACTGCTCATCTTCAGAACACTGATATGCAAGTTGGTCTCTAGAGGGGACCAACTGCCTTGGACTGTTTTCCCCAGGAAGGGCCCCCCAATCTGGGAAGTGTCCATGGTCAATATGGCCTTGGGCTGAGGGAGCATGAAAGGCCAACTTTGTAACAGCTGTTCTAACTACATCCATCAGGAAAGGTATTGCTTGCATACCTGAGTTATTATCTTTGCAGACATGGGCTGAGAAAGCCAGATGAACCAACTCAAAGTATATAAAAAAAAAAAAAAAAAAAAAAAAAAAAGAAGCACTGACCATTGTGCTGCGAGCATCCACTGAAGAATTCTCATGTGGAATCATGCTGAAGGGACTAAAATTATTGCCGCGGACATTGATCTCAGGGCTTGCAGAATCAATAGGGCTGAAATTCTGGCACAGCAAATTATTTCCCTGACCTGCATCCTTATTGTTTGCACTCTCAATACAGAAAGAGATACTATCATAGATACTGCATTAAACACTGTACCTATGAATTCTAATGTCTGGGTTGGTTGCAGATGAGACTTGCTGTAATTTACAGTTATTCCAAGATGTGAATAGGTCTAACACCTGATCCCCAGCTTCTATAAGTCAATGCCTGGTCAGGGTGGTAATGAGACAGTCATCTAAATATGGAAACACCAGCAGCATTAAGTGACCTGCAACCACTACCATGCACTTGGTGAATACCCTGGGGGCTGCAGTGAGGCCAAAAGGCAGTGCTCTGAACTCATAATGACTGGCTCCCAACCCGAAGCACAAGTACCTTCTGGACCATCTGTTCATCTTTATGTGATAGTATACATCCTGAAGATCTATCGAGCACATCCAGTTATTCTTGCCCAGAAAGGGAAGAATGGACTGAACCATGACTACTCGTAACTGTGTGTGTCGAACAGACTTGTTCAATACACTGAGATCCAAAACTGGTCTCCAGTCTCGTTTTCTCTGGTACTAATAGGAATCTTGAGTAAATTCCAGATTCTCTCTCATCTGATGGTACCTTTTGGATGACTCTTTCTAGCAGCTTTTGGATTTCTAGTGTTGCTGCTTTCCTCTGATTGGGTGGAACACTGGGAATTTTTCCGGATAATGGTGGAGGTAGGGAAGAGAGAATTATATAACCTCTGGAAATAATTCTCTGCATCCAACTGTCATTTGTTATATTTGGCCAGGCTTTCTGGTGCAGAGATAAGTGACCCATGTTCAGCAAGTTTCTTTTTTGTAGCCGCCACCACAACCATGGCATCTACTGGAAACACTTTATTCCAGTATTCCCAACCTACTGGCGGAGCCAGAATCCAGTCTGGTCTCTTGGGGATTAGTTCAATCATATCAGGTTTCTTCCATAGCCGCTTGAAGATCAAATAATTAAGTTCATCAGCTGGCGGAGTAACCCAGGAGGTAGACGTACCAGTACCAAATGCTTCCAGAAATGCTGATTCCTCTGGAGAAGGGTTTGCAGAAGACCAGTCACCCTTTTGCTTCAGGATTTCAAAAATGTCTCCAAATGAGAAATCATCAGGTGGTGATTTTTGGGACCTCTCACAGTCATCAAAATCAGTATCCTCAGTGATTTACTTCCAGAGGAGAGTCCAAGCACCTTCTTTTGCACTTTCTCAGTGTGGTTGTCTGGAGAAGTATCAGAAGATGTCAAAATACCCTGCTGGGTTGACTGGGCTGCAAGTGTGCTGGGTCCTAAACAATACAAACACAGACTGTGGGCATCAAAGATAACTTATGCCCACACACTTGTCACATTTTTTTTTAAACCTGCTGGACCCTTCTCAGACATTTTCCTAGCTGAGAAAGAGAGAAGTTAAACTAAACCATTTTATTTAATAGGCAGAAAGGAAAATATGAAAAGGAAAAAGACCAGCAATGGTATTTTAGAAGTAGAAGAAAAACACTTGTAGAAAAGAGACAATACCAACAATGGTAATGACAGAGTTTACACTACGTTTAAAGAAGGGTAAAAGGGGAGGAGAGAGGCCTACCATGATGGTATAAAAGTTGTACACTCAAAATATAAGAAAATGGAAGAAACCATTTAAAAATGAAGATTAAGGATTAAATGAATAGTTCTTTGTAAAGGTTTTGAGAGGGAAAATATGGAAAATTGACTTCTCTCTCACTGAAAAGTTGAAAGGTGAAAATGACCATGTCTAAATATTAAAGTGGCATACGAGATTTGAGGGATGTTAGAGGTGGTGCATTATGTGTAGAGATGGAGCTCGAGAGTTCGTTGGTGGCCACGAGCTAGTAAAACAGTGGAGTCGCATCAGAAGATTGGATTCAATCCCATTAGCTGAGAAAAGGATAAAAATGGACATCAGATCAGTTGCTTAACAGCAAGCCTTCAAAACATATACATATTACTGAGGTAATCATTATTTTCTATTTAGCATTCTGCAGTTGCTCCTCTTCTTGTTCTGTGGGACTCCCACTATTTTGCAATACTTCAACATTTGTCAGTCTCTCTAAATAAGTCTTGTTACTTCTTAACCATATCTCCATTTCTTTTATTTCCACCCTATTTTAAAACTCAACTTTAATTTTATTCTACTCCCTAGCTAATTTTTTCAGAATACATTTTTATCTTCTTTTATAGTTTCTGAATAATTTCCACTAGTCATTCCTTAAATTCCTCTCTTTTCAACAGATAGGTGGGAAAGTGCCAGTGTCTCATTTTTATTTTATTATCCTGTGTTTTTATTTTAGTAATTATTGGAGCATGATCCGAAACAGTTATTGGATGATTATCAAGATCTTCAATTAAATGCACATGCTGCTGTGAAAATGTAAATTTTGTCTAGCTTACCCAGTTTTTGTAACCTGGGGAATAATAACTAAATTCACTTGAAACTCCTAGTACTGAACTCATCTTCCATGCCAAATATCTTCATAAATTTCTTCAAAAATCTATTCCCCTTTGTTATATTTTCCCTTCTGGGCCCCCCAGACACATCTTCAATGTTGCAGATCAAATTCCAGTACTTACCAATACGTAATATTCCTTGTTGAAAGCTGATTATTCCTCTCAGAATTTTCTTAAGCTCCATTATAGCAGTTTTTGGTGGAATATAAATACATGCCAGTGTAATCCTCTCCTCCCTCGCCAGTAGCCCCTTAGTACTACAAAATGTACCATTATTATCTTTTTCATCCTCTTCTATCATTACTGTCACTTCACTTGCAATACAAGTACTCCTCTTTTCCTTTACCCCAGGTATTCCACTAAGTAAACATCCTGAAAACTTTTATCAAATTCTCTCTCTCCTGTAACATAGCTATTTGCACTCTACATTTTTAATATAATTTACTACTTTTTTTGTATTTATCCATGGTGGTGGTGCTGCGGTAGCATTGTCGCCTCACAGTAAGATGCTGTCCGGTTCGATTCTCAGCTAGAGCGTCTTCTGCGTGCAGATGTGCGTGAATGGGTGTACCTTCGTTGAAGGCTGTGCACCAGGGCTGGCAACTCGGCATGTAAAAATCAACTGCCAATCATTAGCGGACCGGAGTTCCGCTGTGGCGACCCCTAACCGGGAAAAGCCGAAAGACTACTTTTTTGTATTTATCTGCGAGACCACTGACATTTAATGACATTAAAGAAAGCATCATTTTCTTGAAAAGTTATTCCCACTTTTTATGTACAACAGCTACATTACAGCTTTTTTGTTAAATGTCTAGTTCCAGCTTTTGTCACATGCATATACTGTTTTTCAGGTTAATCTTTCATACAGTTGTTTCTTGTCATCTCTATTTGAGCCTATGTCACATCCTACAAAACTTACTGAAAGCCTAAGGCACTAGTTGATGTATATATGCTATATGAAAATACTAATAACTAAAGTTATAAGCACATCAATGAAGGAAGCTGGTGCTTGAAATAAATGATCACGAAAAAATGTGTATATTAGAATTTATTAGTACTGGGCCTTTTCGTTTCTGTCTGATGCTTCATTTTATTGAAAGCCCTCAAACAAAAAACAGACACACCCAGAATACCACCTAAAACCTATTAACTTAATACACAAAACTATGTATATCTTCAAATATTGATGTTTTACCCTCCTGATAGGAACACATGTTCCAAATTGACAGACTTGAGATAACCTAAAAAAAGAAGTTATGTCTTGCCATAATGTTCCATCTGTATTGTTGATCCTCATTCAGTCATTATGTGTGGGTATCGGTTCCGACCTTGGAACCGAGCCGGCCATCTTCCAAGCTCACATGCTACAAATTCTCGAGCTAAAACTCTTACCCAGAATTCTCCTCTCCCTGTTACCTCAGATTGAGTTTGCAAGTCAAAAGAAGGTAGAGGCTACCTCTGGTCAAATGACCTAACAGAACCGGATGGTGAGATCCACTAGAAGCCACAGGAGGGGGAAGGAGGGAGGGTCGTAATGACTGAACGAGGATCAACAATACAGATGGAACGTTATGGTAAGACTTAACTTCTTTATCTGATATTGTTAATCCTCATTCATTCCTTACATGTGGGACAGAGTCCCCAGCTACCTTTATTCCTGAGAGGCTCTCATGGAAGGACATTCCTGAGCACCACAGAACCAAAAGATGCCCTTCCCCTGGAGGCCAAATCCAATTTGTAATGATTGATGAAGGTATGAGGGGTAGCCCAAGTTGCAGCTGCACAAATGTCATGTAAAGAAGCTCTGTCATGCAAGGCAGCAGAAGTTGCCACCGACCCTGTAGAATGAGCCTTTATGGTAGTAGGTAATGGAATATTACGTTGTCTATAAATGAAGATCACAGTGTCTTTCAACCATTTAGCCAATGTGAACTTAGCAACAGCACATACTAATCTAGGTCCAAAATAGTTCAAAATTAACTTGTCTGATTTACGAGAGGCCTTAATCTTGTTCAAGTAGAAGCGAAGTTGCCTGTGAATATCTAGGGTATGTAGGCAATACTCTCCTTTGTTTGAATGACTGGGGAAGAAAACTGGCAATTCAATGGTATGATTAATGGACATTTCAGAAATCACTTTTGGCAGAAAGGAAGGATTAGTTCTCAATGACACTCTTATCTCTTGATGCATGAGGCTTGCATCTCAGAGATACGTCTGGCAGAAGTAATGGCGACCAAAAACAAGGTTTTCCATGACAAATATTTGAGGTCGCAAGAAGAAGCTGGTTCGAAAGGTGGCATTGTCAAAGCTTGTAGGACTAGTGACAGGTCCCATGGTTGAGTAGGTTCTCTAAAAGGGAGTTGTAGATGATTCACGCCTTTTAAGAAAGTCTTGCATAATTTGTGTGACATAAGAGAGGAGTCTTGGACACCATCATGGAAATTAGATAATGCAGCCAAATGAATTCTAATGGTAGAGGCAGATAGACCAGATTAAAATAGGGTGGCTAGATATTCCAGTACTATCGACACTGGTGCTGAAAAAGGATCTACCTGTTTTTCTTTCAGCCAAAAAGTAAATCTTTTCCCCTTACTGAGACATGTAATTCTGGTGGAAGACTTCTGAGATGCAATAAGAATGTCACATACTGGCAAAGAAAGATCATTCTGCCTGGCAATCAAGGGAATTGGAGGAGCCAAGCTGTGAGCTTCAGGCTGTTCAAGTTGGGGTGAATCAGATTCTGCGAATGGGAGATCAACCCCAGGTTGGATGGAGAATCCACGGTTGATCTAGCAGGTGAGGCCAAAGGAAAGGGAATCAAATCTGACGAGGCCAATATGGTGCTATGAGGATTACTTTGCTCTTCAACCGGCGGGCTTTCTTCAGAAACTGGGGAATGAGGGGGAGAGGTTGAAATACATAAAGTAGACCAGAGGGCCAATCGTGGACTAGAGCGTCCCTGGGTGACTGTCCAGGAGGGGGAATCAGGGCAAAATAGTTGCTGCACTTGTAGTTGGTCAGGGACGCAAAGGGATCGCAGCAAGGAAGACCCCAGTGGTTGAAAATCTGCGCCGCTATCAAGGGATTCAGGGAGCACTCATGAGGTTGTAGTATACACCTGCTGAGTCTGTCTGCTATCATGTTGGAACTCCCGGGAATGTGCGTTGCTAGAAGAAAAAGGTTGGTAGCCATCACCCAATGCCATATCCTCATGGCCTCTCGACAGAGTGGGTAAGATTTGGTTCTGCCCTGTTTGTTGATGTACCAGACGACCGCCATGTTGTCTGATTGTATCGCAATAGTCCCAGACGTCAGCAGGAGATGGAATGTTTGCAATGCCAGAAGCACCGCCCTCAGCTCTAGAACATTTATATGCAGATGAGCCTACAATTCGGACAAAGTACCTTGGACTGTCTGTCCCTGACATAGCCCCCCCACCCCCACCCCATCAGGGAGGCATCCGTGGTCACTGTAGCCTTGGGCTGTTGGGGAAAGAAGGGGTGAGACCATTGTGACGGGTTGTGGGCCATCCACCAATTTAAATCCTGTTTGCACCTGTGAGTTACCCAAATCTTGGCTGAAAGAGGGTACTGAAAGGGATACCATTGCGTGAGCAGTAGCCATTGTAGAAGCCTCATGTGAAATCTGGCCAGGGGGACAATGGTGTTGGAGGCTGCCATGGAACCCAACAACTGTAGAACAGAGTGAGCTGTGGATTTCTCCCTTGAAAGGATTGGGATCAGTTGTTGCTTTATCCTTAGAATTCTGTGCTCTGGAATGGATGCTCTGCAATTCTTTGTATTCAAGATGACCCCCTATGAATTCTGTGGACTGAGATGGGGTGAGATTGGATTTTTGCCATTTTATGGTTATGCCTAGCCTTTCTGCAGAGAGAAGAATATGCCAGGGCTTCTTCCAATAGATGTCTGGTGGGGGCGGAGATGAGCCAGTCATCTAGGCATGGAAACACCTGGAATCCTTGTAGTCGCAAGTGAGCTGTGACGACTGCCATGCACTTTGCGAACACTCTGGGGGCTGTAGAGAGTCCGAAGGGCAGTACTCTGAACTGGTAGTGACTGGCTCCCGCATGGAAGCAAAGGAATCTTCTTGATGGCCTGTCCACTTTTATGTGTTAGTACGCATCTTGAAAATCTGTCGAGCACATCTAATCATCTTTTTCCAAAAGTGGAAGGATAGACTGTATTGTGACCATCCGGAATTTCTGTACTCTTACAAACTTGTTCAATACACGGAGATCCAAAATTGGACTCCAGTCCCCGGTTTTCTTTGGCACCAAAAATAGTCTTGAGTAGAATCCGGATCTTATCTGGTCTGGAGGGACTATTTGGATGACTCTTTTTCTTATCAGCTTTGATATCTCTAATGCTGCTTCTTCCCTTTGACTGGGTGGAATGTCAGGTAAGTTTGTTGGGGGAGCGGGACCGTCAGGTAAGTTTGTTGGGGGAGCGGGACAAAGATCAAAGGGAATATGATAACCTCTTATTACCCTTTGTACCCAAGAATCGGTGGTGATGGTTAGCTAGGCAGAAGGGTACAAAGAGAAATGACCCCCAACCACTTCCAGAGGAAAGCAGTTGGTCTGCTCTTTAGGAGTGCTGGTAGGATTGGTCAAGGAAAGAGTCCCTGGAACCCTAGTTACGCAGACCCCCTTCTACTCCGAAAAGGGCGTCTTCCCTGTGAGTTTCCCCCTCTGCCTCTAGGGGAGAACTCAGCATGTGTTATGGAAAGGACCCCGAGACTTTCTGTACCATATCTTCCCACTCTCCTAATTTCTGGAGAAAGCCCGTTGAGGGGAAGAATAATGGACACCCACATAAGAAAGGGTCTTACCATCCTGTTCACATCTGGCCAGTGTGCTTTTAACCTTGGGTCCAAACAATGAAAAGGCTTTGATGGGAGCATTGAGAAAGGAAGCCTTGAAGGGTTCCGCAAAATTCCACAAGTGCATCCAGGCATGTCGTCTCAGAACAATGCCTGAATTTGCTGCTCTAGCTGCTCCTCCTGATGCCTGAGATATCAGGCGCATGGAGGGTTTGGATATCGATTCAATGGTGGCTAGCTGAGAGGCCACTTTGTCACGGACCTCATCAGACACAGCACCAGCCAAAGTTTCAGAGAGCTCAGAAATTAAATCTCTTTGAAGCCTGGTAAAGTGTGCCACATAGTTCAGGGACCTGATTGCAAATGTCACTGATACAAAAGTACGCTTCCCTATTCTGTCCAGAGCCCAGGACTCTTTGTTGCACGGATGGACAGTCTGGCTTTCTTCTTCCGCCAGGTCCTTTTTAGTTGTGGCCGCCACCACCAAAGCATCTACTGGAAGATCTTTGGACCAATGGGGGTCAGTAGCAGGAAGGGACAACATTTTATCTGGCCTCTGGGAAATGGCCTCAATGGTGTCAGGAGCCTTCCACGCATGCTGCATGATGAGCCGGAACAGTTCGTCGACAGGTGGAGTAACCCAGGAGGTAGGCGGCCGGGCGCGAAAGGCCTGCAGGAACACAGACTCTTTAGAGGTTGGGTTTGAGGTCTGCCAGTCACCTCTCTGTTTAAGAATTTCAAGAATATCACCAAAGGATACCTCAGAAGGTGAGCAAGGGGACCCTTCCCCATCATTAAAGTCTGTCTTCAGTAAGGGACTCCTCTGTGGAGTCCACGTGCTTCCTCTTGCACGAGCTCTTTTGATGAACTTCCTCAGAGGGAGAAGCTGGAGAAGACAGTGCAAAAGAGGTCTCCTGTGGGAGTATATCCTGAGGCCCTTGCGCCCGGTGTCCGCTAGGAGCGACTTGTGTACATTGCGGTCCAAAGGAGGGCGGGAGAGTGATAGCACAGGATCGCCAACCGATGCCAGAGCCTTCTCCATTAGCTGGAAGGCCGGTCCACCTGAAGAGGGGTGAGTGCCCCGGGCAGGGGTTACCCCTCTCCTAAGTGGCTCAGCCTGCCGACTCGGAGTCCCTGGATGGCTGTGAAACACCAAATTATGTACATCACAGCTGACATCCTGGGTCATAGCGAAACTCTCCTGCCACAAAGGCAACTGCGGCTCCTTAGTGTGGTCCATAAAGGGAACCGCAGAGGGGGAAGACTGTGTTATATCAAGGGGCTTTAGAGGCAATGAAGGAGAATAAGTTAGAGTCTTTGGTAAAGGGTGATCACCTCCCGAGGAAGGATAGGTCCTGGGGGACGGAATACCTCTGGCCAAAAGCAATTGATCCACAAGACTAAGGACATTGTGTTCAGAGAGGCTTCTAGTGGATTTCACGGACATGGCTGAGGGGGAGTCAGGTCTATCCAAAGAAATGGCAAGCTCCATGTCCACCTTGGAGGTCTGCACTAAAAACAACAGGACTGTAAAAGACTGAACTACAGGTGTCTGCACAGAGGAAATCATCGGTGCCGAAGTCATGGTCTGCCCTGACAATAAGATCGGTGCTAAGGCTGGAATCAAAAAAATCGGTGCCAAAAACTGAATGGTCGGTGCCTGAGAGGGTAGTCGGTGTTGGGTAAGTTGTCGGAGCCGAACAGGCAATGGACGTCGAAAAATCCATTGACGTCGTGACAGTTTGCATCAACTGGGCAGTCGGTGTCGGTAAAGAGATCTGAACTGAGGAGCCCCTCGGTACCAATATGGGAAAAGGCACACTAGTCGGTGTCGAAGCCACAGATGGCTCCAATGGCCTCAGTGCAGAAGGTCTAGGTACCAAAAGCACTGGAGCCAAAGAAGTCAAATCTGAACTGGAAAGCTTAGCTTTCTTGGGTCTCAGTTACTGGGGGTCCCCAGCTGGGGATGAAGGAAGAGACTTGGCCTTTATATGTTCATCACTCTTTTTCTTATGGGATCTTGGAGGGGTTGAAGCCTCAGACCCAGAAATAGCCTCTGAAAAAGGAGATTTAAGTAGCCCTTTCAATATTAATTTATTTTTTTCTCTCAATCAACATCCTGTTAGAGAAATTCTTACAAATCCCGCAGGGCGGGTCAACTGTTAAATGAGGCACACCCAAGCAATAGACACACATAGAATGTGCATCTGAAGTAGGCAATTTATGGCCACAATATAAACATCTTTTAAATCCTGGACTACCTTTTTTATCTGCCATGATAGAAAGAAAGACGGAAACCCAGGAAAAAATACCAGCAATGGTACAAGAATTACCGAAGGTAAGAAGGAAAGGGGGTTTACCAATGATGGTAAAAAAAAAGAAACTACCTTGCGGTAAAGAGGAGGAAAAGAACAGAAAGGATTCAAGAAAGGATAGTCGCTAAATGCGATAAGGTAAGAGAAAACTAATAACTTTTCTGTGAGAAAAGGCTGTTTTAGAATTTAGCATGAAGAAAAATACTGTACTTAGCTCAAGAGAAGTAGCTTGACATGACTGAATGGCGATGCGGCAAACGAAATCTGAGGTAGCAGGGAGAGGGGAATTCTGGGTAAGAATTTTAGCTCGAGAGTTTGTAGCTGATGCGAGCTTGGAAGATGGCTGGCTCGGTTCAGAGGTTGGAACCGATACTCACACATAAGGAATGAACGAGGTTTAACAATATCAGATGAAAGGTTTCCATGCTAAGACTCATGGTACAGCCTGTGCTACTCTCAAAGTTTTATCAGAAGAATGGGAAGAAGACTTCTTCAGCTTGCCGGTTTACTCTTTGTTGGCAAACTTTTTAATTTCCTCCTTAGTGTCTTCTACATCCAAATTGGCTTCAAGCCTCAGAAAAAAAATATTCTGAAGACACCAGGATATAGCAAACTTCAGTCTTACACCTGCCTCTTAACAACCACTAATTGCAGGGATAAACTTTATTCACTGTACAACACATGAAAGAAAAGCATCACTTTCCACAAACACTCCGGTGTCCCCAATTTTAATGCCTTTCCCCTTCTGTCACAGTTTTGTCATGTGCAACACTTTTTTCTTCTGGTATGACTGCATCTTTACTACTACAGGTCATGGCTGTTTTCTCCTGACCAGATTTGGAACATACACACAGTGTGCCCTTTCTATTCACAAACCCTACTGTGGCATAACATTCCAGCTGCTTATTTATCCTTTTATTAAATGAATGCAATCTATTATTTACAGTGTCTCAGGTATAGCAAAAAATCTCTGGTTTTCTCTGTATGCTCCATCTTGCAATTCTGCAATTTTTTGAAAATTCTTTTTAAGAAGATGCATATTCAGTCATCTTTCCTTCATTTCAACCCCTGACTTCTGAAGCTTTATGAGCTTATCTGAAGAGTTTCATAAAGTTGGATTTATTCTTTCCAGCCTTTTGACATTTGACTTTATATATTCCCTGCAGTGTCGTACTTTGCAACACCTCTGAGTGCATTTGTAAATTACTGAGTGCTGTTGTAAACTATTGGAAACTATGTCTTGTACCAAAGCTGAAACTTGAACTGCTGCAAGGCTCTTCCCAATCAAAGCTTTTTTCCTTCTCCTTTTCTGGTTGATTTCCTGTTTTCACCAAATGTCTTCTTTGCGGACATCCAGGCAGTACAGTGACTGACCAATACCTGAATTTCACCCAAATTGTTACCTTTTCCTTGCTTTTTTACACGTGTTTCACTTTACACATTGGCATAAGACTAACCAACCTGTGGTTCAGTGAGCAGCCATCTTGGCTCCACCCCCCCGTAAAAAAAAAAAACTTTGTTAAAACTTGCTGCCAATTGAGTACACCATGACCTGAGTGACTGTCAGGGAGTTGGTGAAAGTCAAGCACTTGGCATCTGAGTAAATGAAGATCTAAACATGACATATTTACAGACCTGCTGACACTGTGGGTCTCAACCTGCTTCTTTGGCACACTGCTGCTGGCTTTGCCAACCAGTATATAGAATACAGCATAACTTGACAATTACATTAAAGTAGTATGAAGGTGTATACTTAGGAAAACATTTTTTTTGTTTGACAATTTGATCACTTCTGAAAAAAAATTAAATTAAGATAATTGATTCATTGGTTACTGTAAGACATTATGATGAATGTGAAAGCTTCTGTAAATGAATTTAGATTATATATTTATTTTGTGTAATGTTGTGCCATTGTTAAAAGAGTAAATAAGATAAACTTTGAGTATCTGCAAATACTACCAAGTCATTAGAATGAAGTGAAACAAAAGTTTTCCAGTCTCATAAGCCACGTCTAACTTGAATGAGAGGATTTGTCTTTTAAGTGACCAAGTTGTATTAAACCAAGACAGTCTATGGTTCACACCTTTGATCTGCATGTCACAGCTATAGTTTGAAAAGGGTGAATTGTTTAATCCTTGTGGATTTGATAGCAGTGAGATGGAGATTCACTACTTGGAAAATGGCGTAGTTTTACCATTTATACGTTAGTCATCTCATTCTATTCTTGTAAATTCCTATATTCATGTTTACCTGCCATCTATCTATCACCCTATAAATCTGACTAGCCTGGTCTGTAAAACTATGGAGTGTATCATCATGGAAATCATAAACAAAGACATTGGGAACCTCCACACACTGGATCCTACCCAATTCGGCTTCGTTAAGGGCAAATCTTGTCTCTTGACCCTGGTCGACTTCTTTGAAACAGTTACCAAAGCCATAGATGAAGGGAAGGTAGTCCACACAGCCTACCTGAACCTCGCAAAAGCCTTCGACACAATACCCCACTCTGGCATCATAAATAAACTCACCAGCTTAAATATCAACCCCTATGTCACAAGATGGGTTGCAAACTGGCTCAGGGATAGAACCCACATGGTCAGAATAGCAGGTGCCATGTCAGACTCTAAACCAGTTACAAGTGGTGTCCCACAAGGCTCAGTCCTGGGACCTCTCTTGTTAGGTATATATTTCTCCGAGGTACAGGCTAACACGGGTGGACTATGGCTGACCAAGTTCGCAGATGACTGCAAACTGGGTGCTGTAATCAACTCTCCGGCTGACACAAGTATCCTCCAAAAGGGTCTCACAGAGATGGACAACTGGTGCCAGAGCCATGGCCTAAAGCTAAATGCCAAGAAGTGCATAGTCATCCCCTTTGGGGAAAAACAAAGTGCCCACAAATTACCACATAGGTGGTAATCCATTAAGTATAGAAGAAGAAATTAGGGACTTGGGGACCCAAGTAGATAGCAATCTCTCCTTTGACAAGTACGTTGCCAAAGTGGTTAGAAAGACCTTCTATATATCCCACCTTATCACGAAAGGGTTCACATCTAGATCAAGAGAGGTCATTGTGCCCCTCTACTCATCACTTATCAGGCCCATAATTGAGTACAATGCCCCATTTGGGATGTACCTTACCAGACACCTTCAGCAACTGGAAAGACCCCAAAAGTATCTCACCAAGAGGATCAAAGGGCTCAAACAGATGCCCTATGCAGTTCGGCTAAAGAAACTCCAGCTCTACTCAGTTGCATACCGCCTACTCAGAGGCGATCTGTGTCTGACGTATAAAGCTATGTCCAACCCAGAATTAATGGACATGGTTCACCTCAGGAAATCCAAATCCCTTAGAGCTACATGCTCCAGGGACTTGACCCTCAGCACAGAAATAAATAGACATGCTGGAGGGACAGATTCATATCCCAGAGGCTCCCCTCACTCTGGAACAAAATCCCAATCCATGTTAGGCAGAGCCCCTCACTGACCCTCTTCAAGAGAAATCTTGATGAGTGGATGGGAGATCGTAAGTTTACCCCTGGGATCTCTTCTGTGTTCCTGCTTGACAGAGGTACAGTAAACTAACCTTAAAAGGGCTACCTTCTGTGACCTACTATACAGAGGCACATTCAACTAATCTAAAAGGGTGGCGAAAGCCAAACACACTCTGGCTAGGCTTATAAATGCCCTAGGGCAGATAGCCTAGTATCAACCTATGAACCTATCTCTCTTATTAGCACTCATAATTCATATATTTGGGTCTTTATGAAGGCAGAGCAGGAATTCCTTTCTTCAAATGCCACATTAAAAAAACAAACTGGTTGTGAACACTAACTGTAGTTTTACAAATGGGAGGGGGGGCTGAGTACACTAGACTTTAAGCATTACATATTCAAGTTAAAAAGGCTAGGCTTTTGTCAAAACACAAAACAAAAAAAAAAGAAAAGCTAAAGTCACATTCATAATGGATAGCGTCAATGAAGTAACAGCATCCGTCAAAGATTCTGTTTTTACTAAAACAAGCAACTCCACTACAGAGCACCTGAATTTCAGTAGGAGTTGATGTCTGTAGCAACAAAATAGAAACCTTTAAAATCATAAACTGTCAAAATTCTTAAACATGGGAAGACAGTAAAGGCTACTTATTCCAAAACTCCTCACTCTCATTTCTCTCCCTTAGGTGAAGGACAGTGGCTCTTACTGTGCAAACAACTACTGAGTTGAGTGCATCACTTCCTTAGGCACTAACTGCCATTCCTCCTTTTCATGATGCTCCTGTAGCACCGATCCCACCATCTCAAATATGATTTTCAGTGGGTTGACTGACTTGGCTTGTGCCAATTGCAGACAGATCATAGACAATGTCAAAAGTAAACAAAATCTGCTAGAATGGCATGCACAAGTTGAACAAATGATGGTTTAG
This sequence comes from Protopterus annectens, assembly GCF_019279795.1. NCBI lineage: Eukaryota > Metazoa > Chordata > Ceratodontiformes > Protopteridae > Protopterus > Protopterus annectens. Next base: position 794,332,597 of record NC_056750.1, read on the forward strand.
AAAAAAAAAAGACATTTATGTTCATAAGGAATGTAAACAGTACAAATAATAGCAAACTATCCTTCCTTATTTTTCAATTCCAACACAAGTTGCAAAAGCACCTGGTTGTTTTGTTGGTCAAACAACATGGCACATATTGCAGAAAGCACCACATAGGATCATAGGAGGCTAAGCTAATGGCCAGAGACTTTTTAAGTCTAGCCATTCATGCTCCAATTTTCCCAGTTATCAATGCCCATGGAAGAGAACAGCTTTGGTATATGCCTGCATCTTAGGGTATCTAAAAACTGCCCCTGTCCCATAAGGGCCACTGACGACAAGCCTGGGGTGATTTTGCAATTTTCCATTCATTAATCCAAACTGCATTTGAACAAGCTTAGGGAACAGATCTTTTTCACATAAATGGAGAGTCTGTTAAAGAGAAAGTATTTGTACCTTGTATTATTTTAGTGAGGAACCTCTGTGCCCACTCCAGCTGTCGCAAATGCCTGGTCAGGTACATGCCAAAGAGTGCAATGTAAACAATTAATGGTCTGAGTATAGTGGGGCTATGATCTCCTTAAATCTGGATGATATGCCCTTACTTAAAAGTTGTGCCACATAGAAGGATTTTCTCATTACCATGACACATGATGATCAAAGTTCAGGTTACTGCCAACTGGAGTTTTCAAGGCCTTTACCATGGGGAGTGTTGTCAGTTCTGAAACATGGATTACAGAGGCCACACTTGGCTTTCAGCATCAAACCTTCTCAATCACCATATATAATCAGCAAAAATCAAATATGATAATTAAATTACTCAAGCATTCCAAAATCTGTAACAATTTCAACAAACATTTGTTTTATGTGACAGACTGTGCTTAACTAGATACCAGTAGTGGTGACACTGAAAACTGGATATGAAACAGTGCAAATGGCAAAATGCTGTGAAAGTGTTCCCCTCAGGGGATAATGAGCATTCCAATGTTAAAAAAATATTCTGAACAGAGGATTTCGTAAGCAATGACAATGTGATGTTACTATTATCCATTTTTGTAGCTGCAACTATTATGAGAGCTGATCATGAAATATAGTGAGTTAATGATACTGGTAGTTTTATAATGACATTAACAGGAATGCATTTTGAAAGCATTTAATAACTATCAATATAAAGATGTCTGAATACCAACATGAAAATGCATATATAAAACTGTTTTTATAGTCATTTGTGTTTTTAGTAATAGTGCTCCTCTGTTTCGTATTTTGACAGTGGTCTGTCTGTTCTTTATTTCTGACTTTTCACATGTTCCACTGGCTAATTCCTGCCTTTCTGTTTTTGCTTTGCAAATTAAACATATATCTGACTCTGAACAAGAAGCAGTTAAATTCAGTATACTATATAATAAAATTCAAGTGATCTTTTCAGTAAGTGTTTGATGGATCAATCTTTTTTTTGGGGATTTACAGAAGACTGAAATAGTTCATTAAACCTGGAAGTTTGAAATGAGACATGGTTCAGCTGCTAGTTGAAAACTAGATAAACATATTGCTGTCTGGATATTTAATTCTCACCTGAATGACAATTAAGTACCAAGGTTATGTATAAATGTGCAATTTAAATTTTAATCTTCTGAATATCTGTTTTGTTGGAGCTCATGGAAAGTATTATGTAAATAAATAACTGGAAATATTTTTAATTTAGCATTTTCCTGTTATTAAATATTACCATCTTAAATTTTGGTGTTTAAATTTCACAACTGGAATGTATCCCCTTCATACTTTCATATGTTCTTATGAACAAATATATTGTTAGGACTTCAGGTGTAACACTTTTTTTTTTTTTGTTACTATGCCTGCGAATTCACTATTTTTTGTAATACCCCATTTTGTTCTAATTGTCAAAAAATGTTCATTTCATTCCTTGGCAAATGTTCAAACACTGAAAAAGCTTGTTATATGCAACTTCACAAAGTTGAATTATATTATTCCATACTTGCTGCTTAAAAAGGAAGTACACACATACTGTGTCAGAATTCGTTTTATAATTAGTTTCTTGTCTCTCCTATGGTAAAGAATCTTATTTTACTCAAGCATTTTTAGCACACTACTACTGCGGAGCAAATTATAAAACTGATTTGACAGTTAAGAGACGAGCATTAAGGTCTTGCAGCTTCTGCTTGTCTATATTTAATCTGCATTACATATCTTGCTGCAATCAATTCGTCAAGTTTCTACTTAAACTCATTTTTGCATTGTACATGCGCTTTCAAAGATGTCTTAGCTTATACATTTTTATTTATTGCTTACAGAATGAAGTAGCATTTAGCTTATCTGATGGCACTTTCAGGTATCTTAATATTTTCATTAATGTAGACTGCATTTTGGACAAAGGGTTACACTTGCTTACAGAAAACTGCTAATAAATTTAATCCAACACTATTTACTGTGCTTTCCTGTATATTTAACCAATACATCATAATATTTTCTCCTTGACCTTTTCTTGAATTGGGCCACCGTGGTGTTCTCATTTCATCACTTGTCACACAGTGTAAATCCTTGCACCTCTCTCAGGGACTTCAGCTCCATTACCTCTAGCGTCCACAACTGCTCTGCCTTCACTTGCCAAGTTTCTGTGCCAAACAGCACTAGTTGTACCACAGTTTTGCACACCTTACTTTTCAACTTCTTAGATATTCTTCTGCTGCACTCTGCCACTAACATTCGGTGCCACTTGCCTGCAACACCCCTGATTCAGGCTTCCCTTTTCCTAAACCACTTCCCTTAGATACCTGAAGCTGTTAAACTGTTCCACTAATTCCCTTCTATCACAATTCCCACCTTCTTTTGATTTCCATTATTTGGTGGCATGGCAAATGTCAGTCGGTACTCAGTTTAATCCCATGTGCCTTCAGTTTTGTATTCCATTTCATTTTCTTTTGCAGAAGTTCTTGATCAGTGTCTGTTTGTAATGCCACATCATTGCATACAGCATCTTTGTTGATCTGTCCCTGTTGACCTTTTAAGGTACCCCATTACCAGAATGTACAGGAGTGGGCTCAGAGATTAACCCCATAAACGTCTCAGAGTCAGAAAAATATATCTACTTGTGTCATTGGGTTATTATACGTAGTCTGGACTAATTCCACAAGTGTTTCTGGGACTCTGACCCACCACAGGACTGCCCAAATCAGTTGGCTTCAGATCTTGTTTTATGCTTTCTCCAAGTCTAGAACTCACCAGTTGGATTCTTTCCAGTTTCTTCTCTGCTATCTGTCTCACTGAAATCAGGCTAGTTGAGCTACAACTTGATAAAAATCTGATCACCTTCCATATTACTTTCTACTACTATGCTTATTTATCAATCACTGTCTTCCGCACTTAAATACAGTGCGACAGGAAATTGATACCTTAATGTTGCCCACAATTGTGAAAGTCTCTTTTCATCTTGTACACTGGCATAAACGTGCTTTTTCTCGTGTGTGTGTGTGTGTGTATACACACACACACACGTCTTTGTCATTAAATGCAAAATATTTAAATGTTATTCTTCTTCTTTCGGCTTTCCTCAGTTAGGGGTCGCCAGAGCGGAACTCCGGTCTGCTAATGATTGGCAGTAGATTTTTATGGTGCTGAGGTGCCAGCTTGATGCCCAACCTTCAACGAAGGCATGTCCATTCACGCATGTCTTTCAAACGCCACTCGACTGCGGGGAGGACATGCAGACTACACAGATAAGGCACTCCAGCTGAGAATCGAACGGGAGAACCTCTTGCTGTAAGGCGACAATGCTACCGCTGCACCACCGCGACTTAAATGCAGAATATTTAAATACAAGTCATGAAATAAAACTGATCTAACACACACCATCTAAATCTAGCATAATTCAAAATGAAAACAAAACAAAAAAAAAAGATTTTTTTTTTGGGTGTGGGTGTTTTCATGCCACTCACCTCCCCCTTAACTTGTATACTTAAAAATATAAAAATGTATGTAGCAACTTGTTACTCAAATGAGCAGGCTTACTGGAAAACGGCAATAAAGGTTCCGCAGATCCTCTGATATCCACCACAAAAGTTTAATATGATAACAGCAACACTGCACAAAAGGTCTACATGAAGCAAAACACACAAAAATAGATGTTAAGCTCTTTCATCTGCCGATTGCAGACTTCCTCAGAACATCTCTTTTTTTAGAATTCCATGATATTTAAACAGTATTTGGCGCCAAAACAGCTTTGATGATTTAAAGACACATACACAAGTATATTGCACATCTCTCCATAGTTAAAATTACCTAAGTATAGTTGTTGTGTGTAAGTAAGAATTTCTTGAACAATTTCAGACTTCTCCATGTTTTTAAAAACTACTATAATATATTCTAATATAAATAGCATAAATATATATGAAACTTCATTAAATATATCCACCTATAAGATACCTATCTATAAATACATTTACATTCATACTAAAAAGTAATAAATATAATACAATTTTAAATATAAAATATAAAAAATATAAAATGTATATGATTTCATATATTACTTTATAATAAATACTTTATATTGAATACTCTGCATGAATAATAATATACATAATGTAGTAAGGAATGGTGACTTCTAATTCCTGACTACCTATTATTCACATTTTTAGGAAAGGTTTGATACTTATGAAGTCATTAAGTCCTGGTTTTCTTGTTATGCCTGTAAGCATCTGCCACCTACTCTCTTTACAGGCTAATTTATTTTTCCAGTCTCCTCCTCTAGGATTCAAATATTCCTGATCTATAATTGTAAATGTGAAGGAATGTGTATCTCCTGCCTCTTTGATGTGTCTGTACAGAGCATTCTTCTGATCTTTGATTTTCATTCTATAATTATGTTCGTAAATCCGCTTTTTTAATTGTCTCTCTGTCTTTCCAATGTAGAAAGCTGGACAGGATTTACATAGAGCTATGTACACTACCTGTTTAGTATAACAACATCCTCCCTTACTCTTAATTTTGGTATGGTTCACATCTTCTAACTTTATATATGATGTAGTATTTATAAATTGACATTGTGAACAATTCCCACATTTCCTAGTAGGTGTATCTGTATTCTTATTGTTTTTTTCTTGACTGCCTGTCTTCTCTAATAATTTCTTAATGTTAGGGGCTGTCCTATAGACTATTGTTGGTTTGTGCCCTAACTTTTTTCTAGTGACTTCAGTGACGGTGATGATGTCCCAACATCTCTCCACTATCTCCTTTATACAATTCACATATGGTGAATATGTCAACACACATACTCTTCCTTCCTTGAAAAAATTGTTTGTATCATTTTTTAGTAAAGCTTCAGGTCTACCCAATAAGGGTATATATTTGTGATACCATTCAGAGCTTACATATTTGATAGTGTCTTTCAGTATCTCTATCGGGTATCCTCTATCCTTAAATAATTTATATATAAAAGTCATCTCACTTTCCATATCTTTTTGAGTTGATGACATTCTTGCTCCCCTTATATACTGACCCTTTACAATATTTTTGAAGATATATTTTGGGTGATTACTACTATAATAAATATAGTCATTGGAGAATGTTGTTTTTCTGTGCACCTTAGATGCATATCCATCATCCATTTTATATATAAATGTGTCCAAATACGAAATACCACTTTCACTTATGTTATACGTGAACTTCAGAAATTCTGTGGTGGTATTAATATATTCCATAAATTTCAATAGATCTTCCTTGTCACCTTTTCATAAAATAAAAATATCATCTAAAAACCTAGCATAAAATATTATATAATATTATATTGTCCTTGTATATACTATTCATTACATAAGTATTCTCCCATTCTAGCATTACTAGATTCGCAAATATGGGTGCACAAGATGCACCCATTGCCACTCCTTTATTCTGTCTAAATATCTCGCCTTCATATGATATATAATTGTGGTCTAAAATCAATGACATCATATCCATAACAGTTACAATTTTGTCCCAAGTTAAGTCAGAATATGTTCTCAAGCTATTACAGAAATAATCTAATCCTTCTTCCCTCGGTATACAGGAGAATAAGTCACAGACATCTATCGTCACAAATATATATTCTGTATTACACACCTGTGGTGTTAATTTCCTTAGAAAATCCCAAGAATCTATCATCAGATGTGGTATATTTTTGTAAATGTTTTTGACCCATCTATCAATGGTATAACCAATGTTAAAAGTTTTTGATTTTGATCCTGATATAATTGGTCTAAAAGGGGGTTGGGGTATAGATTTATGTATCTTCGGAATGCCCACAATATGGGCCATCATGGGACATTCTATCCGTATAAAATCATACACTTCTTTAGTAATTCTATTATCCAATAGATATTCTTCGATAAATAAATCTATACGCCTATATCCTATGTTAACTTGATTCAATGATATTGCTTCATAATTATTATTATTTAAGGATAGAGGATACCCGATAGAGATACTGAAAGACACTATCAAATATGTAAGCTCCGAATGGAATCACAAATATATACCCTTATTGGGTAGACCTGAAGCTTTACTAAAAAATGATACAAACAATATTTTCAAGGAAGGAAGAGTATGTGTGTTGACATATTCACCATATGTGAATTGTATAAAGGAGATAGTGGAGAGATGTTGGGACATCATCACCGTCACTGAAGTCACTAGAAAAAAGTTAGGGCACAAACCAACAATAGTCTATAGGACAGCCCCTAACATTAAGAAATTATTAGAGAAGACAGGCAGTCAAGAAAAAAACAATAAGAATACAGATACACCTACTAGGAAATGTGGGAATTGTTCACAATGTCAATTTATAAATACTACATCATATATAAAGTTAGAAGATGTGAACCATACCAAAATTAAGAGTAAGGGAGGATGTTGTTATACTAAACAGGTAGTGTACATAGCTCTATGTAAATCCTGTCCAGCTTTCTACATTGGAAAGACAGAGAGACAATTAAAAAAGCGGATTCTGAACATAATTATAGAATGAAAATCAAAGATCAGAAGAATGCTCTGTACAGACACATCAAAGAGGCAGGAGATACACATTCCTTCACATTTACAATTATAGATCAGGAATATTTGAATCCTAGAGGAGGAGACTGGAAAAATAAATTAGCCTGTAAAGAGAGTAGGTGGCAGATGCTTACAGACGCAACAAGAAAACCAGGACTTAATGACTTCATAAGTATCAAACCTTTCCTAAAAATGTGAATAATAGGTAGTCAGGAATTAGAAGTCACCATTCCTCACTACATTATGTATATTATTATTCATGCAGAGTATTCAATATAAAGTATTTATTATAAAGTAATATATGAAATCATATACATTTTATATTTTTTATATTTTATATTTTATATTTAAAATTGTATTATATTTATTACTTTTTAGTATGAATGTAAATGTATTTATAGATAGGTATCTTATAGGTGGATATATTTAATGAAGTTTCATATATATTTATGCTATTTATATTAGAATATATTATAGTAGTTTTTAAAAACATGGAGAAGTCTGAAATTGTTCAAGAAATTCTTACTTACACACAACTATACTTAGGTAATTTTAACTATGGAGAGATGTGCAATATACTTGTGTATGTGTCTTTAAATCATCAAAGCTGTTTTGGCGCCAAATACTGTTTAAATATCATGGAATTCTAAAAAAAGAGATGTTCTGAGGAAGTCTGCAATCGGCAGATGAAAGCGCTTAACATCTATTTTTGTGTGTTTTGCTTCATGTAGACCTTTTGTGTAGTGTTGCTGTTATCATATTAAACTTTTGTGGTGGATATCAGAGGATCTGCGGAACCTTTATTGCCGTTTTCCAGTAAGCCGGCTCATACTTAAAAATATAAAAATTCCACCATCACATTACAGTGGAAAAAGGGGGAAAAAATCACTGAAAGTTTAACAGCAGCTGTCACCAATCAACAGAATGTGGCAAAGTAACCTGCTACACTTCTTGTAGATCTAAAAGAAAATGAATACCATTGATCACAAAATACTAATCTTTCCCTACAATCAGGCTCTATGTAGAGGAGACCTGTCATCAGGTAAACTACTAGATCCCCTTTTAGACCACTTACATTTAGATGAACACAAAGAATACTTGAAGATAACCCATGTTGATGGTACAAGTAGTACACTCACCTTTGATGAAAAAAAGCTGAGACTTCCATTCACACACTAGGCAGATGTATTGTTGAAATTGTATTGCAGCACAATGTGGGGGTGCTGCACTCCTTAGTGCATCATCCTTCAGTTGAGATGTTAAACCAAGGCTCTATGTGCCTCAGATGGTGGCAGCACAGGTGGATGTAAAAACATCCCACTGCATCCATTGAAAAGAGTATGGAAAGTTCCTCGATGCCCAGGCCAAGTTTTCCTAAAAGTGTAAATACTGTGTTGGATCTCCCCTGTAGAAAAGATATAACCTGGTCAATAATTGACAAAAGGATAAATTATCAGTAAGAAAGTCTGAATAGAAGCAAATTTAAATTAATATGGGGCTGTGAGATCTTAGGCTGTTCTGGGGGCGTGTGTAAAACTGCACTAATTATATTATATATAATTAAAATGATAATTTAATTTGATTTTACAAGGGCGGACATCTAGATTATTGTCCTTGGCTTAAACTATCAGCATTTTTTTTAAAGCAAATAGGGTTGAAAAATAAGGCAAAATGAAGAAAACCATGAAAATGCTAAACATCTTGCATTTATTACCTTGTTTTTTTTTCATTAGCAGATTTTCTCAGTGAGAGAGAAGAAATTGGCAGATGAAGGTAGTTAGACAAATTCCATACATTCTGTTCTGAGTGAAATTTACAAAAAGTCTTTCGTGCATCTGCAAAGTTAGCATTTTTTATTTTTTTTCCCGTATTGCTGACTACTTTTATACGGAGATGCCTTGTTTACAGGTTCAAGCAATTCATCTCGAGAGTTCTGGGCATTCTCTACTGAAGGAATACAACATTTAAAGGTGCAACAGCAAGCAGTTCAGTAAAAAATAAAGTCTGATATTATGGGAAATAAAAGATAGTAGTCTTCCCTGTACCCTTAACACTTTTAATGCATTTAATAGAAGAGTGCATAATTTAGTGTTATTTAGAGGTAACCTGTGCATTCTTTCCTAGGACTAAAGTGATACACTTTCTGAAAGCATACAAGCTGCATTTCACATTTGAGAGGGGAGCAGAGATGAGAAAAAGAACAGACAGCAATCAGTGTAAATGGGATCACAGGCTGCAACATGGGCTTTAGAATAGTAACCTTAATTTTAGATTAGATTATACCTGTGGGTGCCAGCTATTGATCAAGTGTTCCTATATGGAGGGTTAAACTTAATTTCTTGACAATGTACATAGTTTTGCATGTTTGTTCCCAGTTAGTGGGGAATGGGGTCTTTTGGAAAAGTATTTAATTTTTTTTGTTTGAGGGTTTACACTAAAGCAAAAAGTCTTGAAAAATGTGATAAAAGGTCAAATGGAGAAGAAATGACTGCATAAAACATTAGCCTGCTAAATTAGTGTGTACATGTAACAGAAAGGTTAGAAATACACATTCAAAAACTGCCATGTATAATAAGCAGGAATAACAGATTTTTATAATAATGGCTACTCTATCCATAGTATCTTATAATATAAATGGCCTAACAGGCAAAAATAAATGCGTAGCAAATTATATTATGGAAAGCAGTGTGCATATAGTGATGCAGAGATGCACATTTGAAAATAAAAGAACATGTGAATTTGACAAAGAAAGGATTGCAGAATGGATATTCAGCAGAGCATCGGGACAAAGGAAAAGGGGAGTTATAATACTGACTGCTAGAGGGGCTCCAATAGTGACAGAAGGGGGGGGGACCATAATTGGTAGATTTCTGGTAGTAAAGGCAATTGACAATGGAGGATTAGGCTGACATGTATTTATATTCTACCAAAAACTGCTATTAAGGAGTTTAAGTTTTGGGTTGGACTGGGATGAAAAAATCACCTTTCAGCAGCAAATATTGCTTATAAGTGGGGACTGGAACTATTTCACAGGAGCATGTGCATTCAATTGAAACCTCTGACATATACCCAAAAATGATTTCAAGTGACACATCGATAAAAATTAAGATAAAAATGAAGGGTAATGAAGTAAAAACGAGGAACCAGCGCTTCTGACTTACTATTAAAAACAGAGAAGAATTTAAGGAATGGATGATGGAAATCATTCAAGCATTATTAGAAAAGGTATACATTTGTTCAGAAGGGATAGCCAGTGAGTGGGATAAAATGAAAATATAATTTAAAAACATACTAGAAATAAGAGAGAGGCAGTAGTAGAAACAGATACTAAAGAAAGAAACAGAAAGGCTTACAAAGGCTGAAGTATTGCAGAAAAAGAAGACACTCATAGAAAAGAAAGCAAGCAACTGCAGATACTAAAGAGGAAATAAGAGTATTTGGATAATATGCATGAGTTTAGAAAGATTGCCACTAAGGAAACTATTTTTAATGACTAGAGCACAAAAACTTTCAGTACAATGACTTAGGCAACAGAAAGTAGAAAGGATCATTGACAAACTTGGGGAAATCTATGATAAGAAAAATAACCAGAGATCCTTCAGATATATTTTGGAAATTTTATGAACATATGTAGAACAAAAGAATGTGGAAATCAAGAAACAGCACAAATAGAAATATTTATGCAAATCTACTTACTTAATTATGCCAAGATTAGAGGAAGCCGAGGCTCAACAATTAATATAGCTAAGAAAAGAGATGAAAGAAAAATGGTGATGTATAATCAACTGGCAAGAAAGTCTACAGTAACATGATATTCCTGTGGAGACAGGAAGTCAGAATGGAAGAAAGTGATTATGATCTGGAATATTTTGTCTAATAGCACTTTAAAAGGAGAGGAAGCACTAGCATATTTTAAGAATGCTGTTGTATTACCCAAAGAGAGGAAAAGACTAATCAGACCTAGCCTAATACAAACCAATTTAAATGTTAATCCAGTAATACAAAGTGTTTATGTCTATATATACTATACTATGTATACTAGCTAAATGAATGGCAAAGGTGCTGCCAAAATTGGCAGATATGGATCAATATGGTTTTGTGAAGGGGAAGCAGACATTTGACAACATTAACAGAACGATAAACCATAGGAAAGCAGAATGTAAGAAAATACCTTTGTTGGTAGGTTTTGAAGAAGAGAAAGCATCTAAAAGTGTAAGCTGGGATTTTATAAGTAGGGCAATGGAAGAATTTGTACTCCTTGATAAAATAATAAAGTTAATTAGGAAGATAATACGAAGGGTCAGAGGCAAGAAATAAAGTGGGAGGATTCCTCTATGATGAGTTGTACTTAAATAAGAAACAGTCAGGGGTGCCCTCTTTCCCGTTGTCATTTGCTTTATATTTACAGCCACTGGAAATGAAAATAAGGGACTCAAATTTACAGATATAAATTGTAGGGTAATCAAGAAAAGATGGCTTTAATTTGCAGATGATATTTTGTACTTGATAAATCCAGAAAAGGACATCTTGGTGTTGTGGAACATTGAGAAAGTTTCAAGAGGTTTTTTGATATGAAATTAATGAAGAAAACATAAAGGCTACATATAGCCTTAAATTATGTACCCACTCATGACTTGGTTCAACAATAGTCATATTTATGGGAACATAAGTTGGAGTATTTAGGAGCATGGATTAAAAAGGCTTCTGTTATAGCAATGAAGGATATAGGGGAACAGACTAAACAAAAGATAATAAAAAAAAGAAAAACTGGATGTCCATGTTTATGATTATGGATATAAAGGTACAAGCAGTGAAAAATGCTTTTAATCCCTTTAGTTTTAAGCTGGTCAGGCATATTGTATCAACTACAAGAGAAGTAGTGGAGAATAATAGAGTTGAAGGAATTTACCTGGGAGGGAAAGAGGGCAAGGGTTAAGAGGGATAAGATGAGCCTTCCAACTGAAGGAAGTGGTTTTCAGAATACCTAATTAGATAGGATATTTTAAAGATGCACAATTAAGGATCATATACACAACACTGACAGAAGGTTATAATTCAAAGTGAGTGGAAAGGGATGATGATGAAGCAGGGGGATTATAACTAACTTAAAGTGCTTGGTACTCATTCTTGCTTCAGAAAGTGAAAAATACACTTAAAAAATTAATCTCTTAAACACAAACTTCTAAAGGGCTAGAACAAAATTCTGAGGCAAAATCAGGGACAGCTGAGATCTATGAAATGCAATGGGAAAACCTTTTAAATAAGCACTGCTGTTTTTACTACATGAAACTCTTTATCCACTGAAACAAACAAAGTTTTGACTTGATTGCTCTTCTTGTTCAAAACATCCATCTAACATCACTGGAATCTTGGTAACTTAGTACTATTAATATGTAATTTAAATCCGTTAACAATACACTAGCACAGTAAACTTGGGCTACAGAATGTGGGGAAAAGATAAAGTACAAATAATAACATGTTTAAGAGAAAACATACAAATCTAATACTACTGTAGAGATGTAGTATAAGTTAACTTACAATATATTACACGCAGTACAGATTTAAAAACATAATTCAAATTTATTACCTATCCATATTATAAAAGACATAAAAAAATGCATATAATACATTCATAAAAACTACTGTCAAAATATTATACGAGTTTACCAAATTACATGTGTGTGTGTATATATATATATATATATATATATATATATATATATATATATATATATACACACACACACACACAAACATACATACATACATGGGTCTGCTTCATAACGTCGACTTACCATTTTGTCGACATTCAAAACAGCAAAATGACAACCTAGCATGTCCTGGAACATACTATTTCCTATAAGCAAACACCAAAATACGCTGAAACACACCAGTTTAATAGTAAAGCTTTCAGGTACAAACCCTTTATCAATACTCATACAGGTTACAAATAAAATCAAACATTTAAATAGAAGCCAACAAAGCACATGACCAGCAGCCAAAGATCATGTGATGAAAATTTGTGTTTAAAAAATGTGTTTAAAAAATATATATATATACATAAACTTTAAAATATAATTATTTCAGTACTGAATGTTATAATTTCACTAATATAGGCTTTAGTGTGACAGCAACATTCAAACCAGGCATCTTGTCAGCTGAAAGTCTTAAAATCCATTCAAATTCTTTTAAATCTAATAAATTATTAATGTCACCCCCCCTCATGGATACACACACTCTGTCAATAACGCGAAATCTAAACTTGTGTTGACTGCCACATAAGGATATATGCCTATATAAGGCATTCCTAGTATTTCCTATCCAGGAAAGTAACCACTTGGTCACCAATGATAACATTACAAACAGAAGCGCATGCTTATGGGGTCGGGGTGATTAGTATGTATGCACATGTATGTGTCTATGTCTGTTTTGATCGAGTGCACAGTGTATTCATTAACAGTGAATGCTAGATTAGTTTTTTCTTCTTTCACTCACTTAAGCTGTATTTCATTAAACCATTCAATGTATATTGATATAAATGCACACACGCTACACACACACAGATGCAAACACACATACCCATTAAAGCACACAAATATTTCAATCCTTGGGTGTCATCAGGACACATTGTTGCTGCACTCCAGTACTGCTTTGAGACAAATTTTTATTTCAGGTTCATTGCACTGTTTAAGCCTGCTGCCTTGGATTTTTTACTGAACACACACCTACATGTTTACATTTTCTAAACAAACACATTTCGGGGACAAGACAGTAAACTGACCAACAAGCAATCAGAGGCATATAAGCGTACTGAGCTAGCAAAGATTTGTTCCAGTAGTCTGCTGACCATCAAGCCTCTCTCTCCATTCACTTGGTTATCCCATTTGTTCGAAGGGATGATGACCCTTCAACAGAGTTATTCTTTAAGGTTAGGGTGAGCAACAGGAAAAGTGCTGCCATTTGCTGGGAAATCAAGGATTTTCTTTGTAAACCCTACAAATCCTCAGTATGCAAGCCAAGTAGGCCCAAAAAGTACAGTTTTGTACCTACCATAAATGTAGATGTTCGAGGATCCACATTGCTGCAGTCCTAACACTTGGGTAGTCCGCTGTCCCAGTCGGCCCGAATACCAAAGTATATGGCTGACGTCGGTCAAGGCGCATTAGTCTGACGTCAGGACGTCAGGGTACAAATGCGCATGACCGACGTCATATCCTCAGTCTTTTCTTGCCCCAGATGTCAGAAGACCCTAAAAAGATAAGGCCAAAACCACAAACTCCAAACACTCCTGCACCAAAAATATGTACAATATATACAAAATCACCAGAGTATAACCTCACCCACACAACCACCCCTAAACACAGAGGGGAAGGAGGGAGGGTAAATTGGACTGCAGCAATGTGGATCCTCGAACATCTACATTTATGGTAGGTACAAAACTGTACTATGTTCTTCATTCCACATTGCTGCAGTCCTAACACTTGGGTAGAATCCCAAAGCAGAGGTAAGGGAGGCTGGCAAATCATAAAGAAGCAAGAGCTGTCAACATGCCTTGCAAAATAGCTGTGGCAAAACCAGCCCTAGATTTAGAGTAGAGAGGAAGGTGGTAATGCTTAGAGAAAGTATGCACTGAACTCCAAGTAGCTGCCTCCAAAATGTCCTTAGTTGCCACCCCCCTTAGAAATGCTGTTGAAGTGGCAGTAGCCCTAGTGGAATGAGGCCTAATCCCAGCTGGAATCTCCTTGCCATGATGGGAATAACAAAATGCAATGCAAAACCCAATCCACTTAGAAATAGTTTGTTTTGACACAGGCTTGCCCTGAGAACTCAAAGCAAAAGAAATAAACAACTGCTGAGACTGCCTAAAATCCTTAGTCCTGCTTAAATAATAACGCAACTGCCTGTGTACATCTAAAGTGTGCAAAATCTTTTCCCCTTATTTTGGGGATCTGCATAGAAAGTAGGCAAATGAATAGTTTGGTTTAAAGCCACACTAGAAACCACCTTAGGCATAAAGGAAGGATTAGTGCGTAATGATACCCTATCCTTATGGAAAATCAAAAGGCTCTACTGCCATAAGGGCCTGCAATTCAGAAACCCTTCTTGCAGAAGTAATGGCCAACAAAAAAGCAGTCTTCCATGACAAGTATTTCAATTCAGCAGTAGCCGAGGCTCAAAAGGTTGTAGAGTAAGTTTCTCCAACACAAAATTGAGATCCCAAGCAGGAGTAGGAGCTCACATTGGGGTCTTATATTCTTTGCCCCTCTTAGAAATTGCTTGAACAAAGGATGCGAAAACAATGGTGGGTCACAATCATAGTGAGCTGAAATTGCTGCAGCATGAATCTTAATGGAAGAGAAAGACAAACCTTTGTCCAATAACTCAGTAAGATATTGAAGAGCCACACTCAAATTAGGCTCAGAAATCTCCAAATTCTTTGCTGCACTCCAAAATAAAAATCTCTTCCATTTTTCTGCGTACACTTTCCTTGTACTAGGTCTTCTGGCTTCCATAATCACATTTAAAACTTGTTGAGGAAGTTGAGACCTGCTGTGCTTCAAAACAGAATATGCCAGGCTGCTAGATGAAGAGAGTGAAGCTTGACATTGAGCAGATGACCGTCCCTCTGAGACAGCAGGTGCGGAATCAAAGGTAAAGGCCATGGAGGCTTCCTTACCAGACTCCTCAGTAATGGGTACCAGTGTTGCCGAGGCCAATCTGGAGCTATTAAAATCATCCTTGGCTTGTCTTGTCTGACCTTTAGGAGCACCTTTGGGAGAAGAGGCAGAGGTGGAAAGGCATACACATGAAGATTTTTCCAACTGAAAGAAAGAGCATCCACTTTCCAAGCTGTGTGATGAAACCTCTTTGTGCAAAACTTTGGCAGCTGGTAGTTTAGTGGAGAAGCGAACAGATCTATGTCTGGAGTTCCCCATGACACTGTCAATTTCGAAATACATGAAGATCCAGTTTCCACTCGTGGGGATCCATGATTTGTCTGCTTAAAACATCTGCTAAGGAGTTCTGTGCTCCCGGCAGAAACCTTGCCTGAAGAGTTAGTTGCAAGCTGAGCAGTCTCCCATAAAATCATTGCTTGCCTGCATAATGGGTAAGAATGTGTTCCCCTTGTTTGTTGATGTACCACATGACAGTTGTGTTGTCTGTTAGAATCAACACCTGCCCTGGAAGAAGTAACTCCTTGAAAGCCATTAATGCAAACTGGACTGCTAACATCTCCTTCATGTTGATATGTAGATGCTGTAGTCTGGCAGGCCACTTGTCTTGTATCCACTTTCCATTTAGATGAGCTCCCCAAGCAATGTCTGAGGCATCTGTCGTTAGAATCTGACTCGCCTCTGGCGGGTCACAGAGAGTCCCTTGTTTAGGTGACATTCCTGAGCCCACCACAGAAATTCCTTTTGAATGCAAGGTATTATTTGAATGACAGTGTCCAAATCCTGGCAGTGCTGTGTCCATACATTTTGAGATACCAGTGCAGCTTCCTCATATGCAGTTTGGCATTGGGAAGCACCAGAATACAAGATGCCATGAACCCTAAGGCTTGAAGGACTGTCCTTGCAGTCAGCCCGGACTGAAGAGATAGATGATGGAAGTAAATGGAAAGATTCATTTGTTTGTCCGGGGTTAAAACGGGCATCTGGTCTGCTGTATTCAGTCTCACACCCAGAAAGCACATGTCTTGAGAGGGTACTAGACTGGACTTTATTTCGTTCACAGAATACCCTAGGCATCTTAGCACTGCTATCACATATTCCAAATGCTGTAAAGGTCTTCCTTTTCTTGAGCCAGAATCAGGCAGTCGTCCAAGTAAGGATAGATTTGTATTCCTTTTAGCCTGAAGTAAGCTATCACTGGAGCCAGAACCTTTGTGAATACTCTGGGCAGTAGATAAGCCAAAGGGCAATGCAGAGAACTGATAATGGGAATTCCCAGCTCGAAACGCAGATACTTCCTGCAACTTAGCCTGATAGGCACATGAAGGTAAGCCTCCTTGAGATCTAAAGTTACCATCCAGTGATCTTTGCCCAGCAGAGGTAAAAGCTGTTGTAACGTCAACATTTTGAACTTGGGAATGTCCAGATAAGTGTTGAGGATAGATAAATCCAAAATTGGTCTCCACGTGTTCCCCTTCTTTGGTACTAGGAACAGGCGAGAATAAAATCCTAGGCCCCTGTCTGGCACAGGAACCGGCTGAATGGCCCCTATTTGGAGTAACAGAGAAATTTGCTTGTGCGCCTCTTTTCTTTGTAGAGGAGGAATGTCTGGCATGCCTTTGAAAGGAGGCAAGGTATGGAAATAAAACCTGTAACCGTGGTGAATGATATCCAATACCCATCTGTCTTGGGTAATTAAATCCCAATTTTCTTTGAAAAGAGCCAGCCTTCCTCCCAAAGGTGCTGCCAGGCGAGAATGTACTGGCAGCTGAAAAGGCAGGTCATTGGGTCTGTTTACGAAAGGACTGACCCCTGCCCTCACCAGAAGACTGAGCAGGTGAACTCCCTGTTCTAGGCCTAAAAGAACCTTGAGCTCTGCCCTACCACGTCTAGACCTACCCCTAGACTGGGAATCATAAGCAGGATATGTCCATCCCTTAGTAGGCCAATTTCTACTAAACTTGGAGGCTGCACCTGCAAAATCTTTAACAGTCTGCATAGACTTAGCCTTGTCTTCCATTTTCTTTAAAACTGCTTCCACAGGCGAACCAAACAACACATCAGACTGTAATGGAGCATCCAAAACCCTTGTCTTAACATGCTCAGCTAAATTCTGATCCCTCAACCAGGCGTGCCTACGAAGAACAGAACCAGTGGCAGCCACCCTCGAGGAGGCCTGCACAGCATCAAAACCACATTGCAAGGAATGCTTACCCACCTGTTCAGACACATGAACTAAATCCTGCAACTCTTTGCACTCAATACCTTCCGCCAGAGCATCCACCTTAGACTTCAATTGTGAAAGGAGATAATTTTGATATTTTAACATGTGAAACTGGCAATTCAACGCCCTCATGGCTAAAGTGGAAGAAGTATACACTTTCTTTCCCCATCTATCCAAAGCCCTTGCCTCTTTATCAGGAGGAACAGGATTTTTAACAACAGAAGCCTTAACACCTTTAGGTCCCTGAGAAACAGTTTCCGGGTCTGCCCTAGGACTCTTAAAAGATACTTATGAGCTTCAGGCACCCTATAGTACCTATCAGGTTTAACTGGGGCAGGAGGCAAAGAATCAGGGTTCAGGGAAGCCTCTGCAAAACATCTTCCACCACATTCAGAACAGGAGGTATAGCTAAAGGCCTATGCTGGGGTAAAAACAAAATTCCCGAAGCCTCTTCCTGGAATCAGAGAAATCTTGACCTTCCCATTTAAAATGCTCCCTCATGGAATGAAGAGTCTCTGAAAAGAAAAATCCTCAGGAGGAGAAGCTGAAGGAGTAGAATCATCCACATCAGAATCAGAATAAGGAGGATACTCCTGCACGTCTTCAGCCGAAGACTCAGAAGCCTCGAACACTGCTCAAAAGTCTCAAACTCAGGTTCCACCCTAGGCCTCTTATCAGGAGGGGCATAGAACCTCTAATCATAGTAATCAAATCTTCTGCCATTTTAAGCATATGTTTCTTAGGCAAAGATCCTGAAGAGCTAGGAGAAACCCCATTGAAGTTAAACCTGGCCTGCCTCTCAAAGAAGCCTTGGAAACAGAAGGGAGGCTCTAATCACCTTAGGAAGAGAGGGAAGAACAGCCACCTGAGAAGCCCCTCAGCCTGGCCTACCTCCTGAGAGGACACATCCTGTAACAGTAAAGTCTCTCCCTGAGACTCCAAAGAAACTCCTGGCAGAACCTCTGGCTCCACTGAGCCTTCTAAAGAACCGGCGTCCGGGACTGCGGTTCTTCCAACCTAGGCTTTGCAGCTTTGTCCTTACGCTTTTTTGGAAGCGGCGCCGGAGCATCCGACGGCATTTTATAGTTACAACGCTTCCCAAAAACTAACCTGGCACAGTCTAACCTTCTCTTTATAGTGCGTTTGTTAAATCTGGCACAAGAGCGACATCCAACAACGTCGTGCTCAGGCCCTAAACAAGGTATACACAAGGTATGGTAATCCCTATGAGGTATCTGTTTCCCACAAGAAATACAGTTATTCACTTTTTCTGACATCCGGTTAAATACTGAGGCAAGAAAAAACCAAAATATTTCCCAACGGGGTACTTAGCCAACTTTGATTCGGTCTGAAACTCCGACTTCAGAAAATTTCAGAACGCCAACCTGCACTCGCAAAACTGCTTCTGCATCGGACCATGCGGCAAAAAAGACTGAGGATATGACGTCGGTCATGCGCATTTGTACCCTGACGTCCTGACGTCAGACTAATGCGCCTTGACCGACGTCAGCCATATACTTTGGTATTCGGGCCGACTGGGACAGCGGACTACCCAAGTGTTAGGACTGCAGCAATGTGGAATGAAGAACATCACATATGTGCAATGGATATGTTTCAGACTTCTTATGGTTATGTCCCCTCAAACAATCCCACTTTCCAAACAAATGCCTCCATTAACCATGATCACATTTGAGATTCTAAATTGAGATTGCGTGGCAGGCATATGACCAACTCTCCTCGTAGAGAGACATGCAAGCAGACACAGCATCATCATTCCTTTCTCTTCCACAGGCCAGTTCTTTTAGTGCCCAAGTCACTAACTAACCTAGGAATGTGTGATCACAGATAGGGCTTTATGTATGCCACTCAGCTAGACGGTAACTTGATTCTGAAGAAGATGGACTGATAGTGCTCAGAGTGTTTTCTCTTAAAACATTTAGAAGAAAACAAAACAAAAAAAATGGGAGGGGGAACAATGAAGTTTTACACCACTTCAAATTGAGTAATACAGAAAGAGTTCTGAGGTAAATAACACAGAAAGAGACGAACAAAGTTTTGAGGAGCAACAAAGAGCAAGGGATTAAGTGTGTGTGTGGGGGGGGGTACCACTTTTGTATGAGTATTTCAAAAGGTCTGTTCAGTGTGTCATTTTGCTGATTATGTACAGTTAGGATCAATTTTGCATTTAAGTTCATCAATGAGAAGTTGCAACATACACAGTTAAGTCAAAAGGTCAAGCTACTCTGTGTTCTTGGAAAAAATGCAACTTAATTTTTAGCTAAATTAGTCTTACTGGGCATAACCTATTTTCATTAGAGGTCCAAGGCGAAAATGTCTAAAATGAAAAATGTAGTTAACACATTTTATTTCATTAAACTGAGCACGAGCAACAATTATATCACTGTTGTGAAAAAGGGAGCTTCAAAGTGTGGATGAAGGCAGGTTTGACTGCCTTAATTTTATACATGCACTCTCAGCAGCAGGTGGCAAATGTACTCTGGTTAGCCACACTGCTGGACACTAAGAATCAAAGTCATCACTGCTCTCTTCATGAGGTTTCTGATCCTGCAGTTAAGCTACATACATGTTGGCCTTAAGTGTAATATTAACTTGAAAGTATTTGCCCTGCAATGTTAACAGAGGTATGACAAAGCATAAGCAAAGGTTAATCAGCGAACAAGTGTTAGAGTGCCGCATCTCCCTTTTGGATGGAAAAGACTGAATTGCCCAGTCATATTTTATTAATACAAGACGGATGTA
Organism: Protopterus annectens; assembly: GCF_019279795.1. Classification (NCBI taxonomy): domain Eukaryota; kingdom Metazoa; phylum Chordata; order Ceratodontiformes; family Protopteridae; genus Protopterus; species Protopterus annectens. The sequence continues at coordinate 794,353,273 of NC_056750.1, forward strand.
CTGAAGAGGCATTAATAGCCATAAATGCTCTACAAAATAAGTTTGGCACTGCACAACTCTGTGATTAAAGCATTTTTCTTACACAATAGGATACAGCAGTGCAACAATGTGGCATATGTAGGCTCTAAACTTAGATCGGCGTAATTCTTACATGCTTTGCAGCAGGTTTTGGGTGTCAGCACAGCAGAAATCAGTGTAAATGAAACTCTGGATAAAACCATGGTACTTGCAGAGTGATTAAGAACTATTTTTTTTCTTTGAAGGGCTGAGCTTCCTCTCATCCATGCAGGGAGTTTCACCCAATACCATAAGTAATTCTGAAGTTCCTGCAGT